>NW_011888802.1:3496142-3503720 GCF_000151845.1 Pteropus vampyrus | reverse complement strand
TGAATCTTTATCAACAGAGGAGACTAAAGATGTGTGTATTATTCAGCAAGACCTGGATCTTCTCTTTTTCTTCTAAATCCTGGCTTGCAAACTAAACAATTTATTTAATAGAGCATCTGTCTCTTCCGTTATCTTATCACAGACTAGTAGGTCCAACCAAATGACATTTATAATATCTTACCTGATTGCATTAGTCCAATGTACAGTAAATATATTTTCTACCCACAGACAACTATTTTGCTAATTGTTCTGCCACAACTTCAATAGTTGTAGTTTTTCAAACCTGGTAAAAATTTGTTTTCACTGTTTTCCAGCCCTATTAAAATTTAGAGCAAAATTTTTCCATCCTTTGCTGTTTCCTTGCCACATTTCCAGCTTCAATATGGTTCCAGCCAGTGCCAAGAGGTTTAAATTATTGTTAAGGCAAATCCTCTCTCCCCATATCAAATTTTGTAACAGTTTGCTCTTGCTGGGTAGCAAATCCATCTCAAAATGCATTGGCTTAAAATAAGAATTATGTATTAATTCTCACAGTGTTGTGGCTTAAAAGGACAGATTTAATGATCTGGCCATGTTCAGCTGGGTCTAGACAAAAACAAATGATCTCAGTCAATTTTCTGGGGGTTAGCAGGCTCGTTGGTATAGGAAGAAATCATTTAGATGTCTTCTGATTCACTCTGTGTTGACTAGAGCAAGTCTAAATGTGTCTCATTACCCAGCAGGCTATCTCAGACTTTCTCACTGTGCTAGCAGCACAGCAAGGCAAGTGTGTTGGAAGGCAGTTCTCCATGGGCCTCTTCAATAGCATAAAGCTGCTTCTTTCTAGCCTCTGATGTTGGTTTCCTCTCTGACTGCTGAACAACTACTAACTGAATGGCATATATTTTGGTTTTTTGTTTGTTTCTTTCTTTGGCAACATCTTAATTTGATTAGTCATATTTATTAAGTTAGGGCAGATGTTGTCACAATCAAATACAAAATATTAAGAGAATATACACAGCGAAGTTTATTTTTCTCTTAAATCACATTTTATGTGGGGGCAAATGAGAAAGGAAGTAAGGATCTTTGCTCCAAGCTGCATTTAAGGGACAAAAAAAAATTCCAACAAGCCTAGTGCTCAAGTATTTTGGATTTTGCAGCTATATCATCTGTGTCATTGGGCTGACGGCAAGAAAGCGTCAATACAGCAGGGTCCATACACTGTTAACCATTTCAGGCTGGAGGGAACACATATTATTTCTACTCATATTCCACTGGTGAAAATTCATTCTAGGCATATATCTCCAACTAGATGCAGTGGGCTAGGAAATAAAGTCCTGTATTGTTCTAAGGAAGATGAGGTTATTCTTATTGATGAATAATCACCTGGTCTTTGCCATAGCGCTCTATTAATAACCCAATACTGTTTTGTTTTGTTTTTTTACTAAATGCACATTTATTTTGTGATTTCAAAAATTTAAAATATGAGAAACTTTTTAATATATAAGTGTGCATATCTACATATGGCTCATTTTAGATATAGTTCAAAGGTATTGATTTTCTTTACATATGTAACTGTTTTGAAAGCAAGATGCCAGATAAAACATACAGATTCTAGCTTCGTAACAGTGAAACAGCCAAAGACTCTACTTAATTCAAGCAATTTCATTTTTTTCTCTTTAGATGACAGCCCAATGAGTTATCACAATATTGACAGGAAGAGAATAAGAGAGGGCTTTTGTGTACATGTGCATTATGTAGTCATAGTACTCATAAGGAGTGACTCTCAGAGCAAGCAAGTAGTATGGGTATCCAGGAATTATTCTGAAAGCTATTGACAGAAGAGAGACAGACCATGGCAGAACCATTTAGGTATTTAAGAACTTCAGTTTATCTCCTGTGAGAGGATGATTTGATTTGTGGGCTTTATTCTTTTCCAGCCAATGTGCCTGAATGATAATGCTCTAACTCACTGCTTAGATATATCTGGTTCCTAATCTTGCTAAAACAAACTTGATTCTGTTTTTGTATGTTCCTAATTTCTCTTGTGTTACCTGATAGCACTTTTTATTGGTTTGTAACCATTATTATCAGACCCCAAATTATGGTTGCTTTCTTTATCAATTACTCTTGGTATTCTTGTTCTTGTCAAAACTGCATTTTTATCTTGATATTTCTGCTAACCTGTTTTAATAAGAAGGAATTTTAGCTTTATTGTCATATAAACATATAGATGATGAAAATAATTAATAGAGAAATTTGCCTTCAGAAACTCCTAAGAATTGTTCATGTAACTAAATCTTTTTCTTAATGGTAGATAAAGATGTGTCTTTACTATTTGGAGTTAACGTCTTCACTTCTAATGGATATCCTTACTTGAAGTGAGATAAAAGTTTAGTACTGTGATCAAATCCCTCATGCTCTGCAGAGCCTTAAAACTAATGTTTATGCACAGTTATCACGTATCAGAAGAGACGGTTTGTTTGTTCTCAAGTTTAAATGATGCACATACTCCCAGAGACCTGAGGTTTGCAAATGTTAAAAATAAAGGAATATTGAGCTCAGGGGTTCTATGCCTTCAAGTATTGGGAATTATACAATTTTATAAATAAGATTTCTAAATCAATCAGAAAATAATTAAGACATATACTCTTTTCAAAAATTAAAGTACTAGAAATTCATTGATATTACTTGATCAATTATTTTGAATGATTACTATTCTACAAGCAAATTTCTAGATTTCAGGTTGCTTGAACTTAATTTAAAAGGCATTATTTGAGAAAATATTGATTCTTCCCTTGTATTAAACTTGTTGCTAGATTTTAGGGAATACTTACAATGCAATTATTATGAAGCTTTAAAAAAGGCATCATGGATTGAGAAAGTGTACCTAAAAAGCAAAAATTAAATGTTCTAGCTTCTAATATGTAGCTAAATGTGGTAATATACAATTGTGCATAGAAATAGGAACAGGGGCTGATCTTAGAGGTTTAAAACTGTCTCACTTGTATCAATAAACAGACATATGTTCCACTAAATTATATCCCGCTCATTGTTATTTCTTACTCACTAATAACATCACAGGAAAAGAACAGAGCTATTAAAAGATGAACCGTGAATGTGATATAAGGGACTGTAAAACTTTGGTACAATGCATATGTATTATTCATCCATATGCTTTTCTACATCCAAATTGCATATATTTGTATATTTACCACTGTTGTAAATTTTTATTTTTGAAACTACATTCATGTTGAATATGTCCAACTAAAAAACATCACAAAATATATAAAAATTTTATTTTAAAATTGTCTCATAAACATACCATGACAAACATTTCATCTGGTATTTAATATTTATAAATGCTATAGCAGAAAATCTGGTAATATTTAAAATATGTAGATACACATATATGTATTTATGGATCTAGCTATATTTATCTATCTATATATTTTCCCTATTAATTAAGACAAAATTATAAATAATTAGGTTTTATAAATTAAACCATTATAACAAATTGGTGTAAGAATCATACACACACACCCATATACACACACATACATACAATGACCACTTTCCAGTCTGTTTTATAATGGAGGAAAACTTGTAGTTACAGTGTTTTTGGCCTGTGTAAGGGTACCTACTTTTTCTCTTATCAGATGTTAGCTTGCTTATGGTGAATAATTTTGTTTGCTAACACTGAAATGATTCCATGTCTTAGTAATCAAGTATTCCACTGTACAACCCTCTTTGTTCTAAAATGTTGATTCAACTATCTAATTGATGATGTAGATGTAATTCATTTGAGTCATTAGATGATTAATTTCTTAAAATAACAGATATGTGCCATCTACATGGTAGTGTACTAACTATCTGCTTCATTTGTTTGTAATTATCATCTGTTTGTACTGATGTATTAGAACCTACCACTGTCATTTAAATTATGAGTAGGGGATGCTTACAGTAAGTGATAGTAGCAGATCATTATTAGTGATATATTATAGACTTATACTTGGTGGCTCTTAAATCTTGGAAATTTTACTATTAAACATTATAAATATTCCAGTTGGACAATATGCTTAATATTAATCACCTAGAGCATTTTTTAAAAATCTTTGCCTAATTTTATACTTTTATGAATTCCAGTTTTAAGAAACTAATGCACTTTCAGTAACAACATATCATGTTTTAAAAATTACGTCATCCTCTCAATGAATATTTGTGGATTAAGCAGATATCCGGTCCTATGTTATGCACTGGAGATATAAAAATGACAATATTAAGCACTTACTATCAAGGAGTTGGCATCTTTATAGAGTGAATATGATGAAGATTTAAAGTTAACTGTGATACAGCTATGAGGTACAAAATACAGGGAACTTTGCTCTCCACAGAGGTATATTCAGGTACATCTTAAAGAGGTCCATAAGTGAAATGAATCTTGATTCTTGTCAAGATTTATGTTTCAACTCGGCTAGGCTGTGGTGCCCTGTTATTTGGTCAAACACTAGTTTCGATATTGCTGTGAAGGTATTCTGTAGGCATGATTAATATTTAAGATTAATAGATTTAATATATACGTATATATGAGATAAATTTATTTTGAGAAATTAACTCACATGTCTATCTGAAATTTATAGGGCAAGGCAGGAGTCTGGAAATTCAGGCAGGATGTTTATGTTACAGTCCTGAGGCAGAATTTCTTTCTTCTACAGGAATCCTCAGTTTTTGCTCTGAAAGCCTCAACTGATTGGATGGAGTCTACTCATAACATGGAGGGTCAACTGTTCTTAAAACATATGTGTGTGTGCTTATAGAGAAAGAGAACAGAGAAACAGAAATAATAGGATCCATGATATATATAATATAATAACAATATAACATTATACTATATAACATATATACTGTATATAATATAAACATATATATATAATTATATCACTCTTAGTCAAAGTGTGTGTGTGTGTGTGCGTGTGTGCGTGTGTGTGTGTGTGTGTATAGTGTGTATACAACAGCTGGTCATAACCCTGGCAAGGTGATTCTGCATTCTAAATTGCCACCATCACTAACTACAGAAGCAGTTTATGAAGAGTGATTTTGAAGAATGGACTATTTTGTTAGAAGTGGGATATTTGGTTTAGCATTCAAGGAAGGAACACAGAAGAATCGGAATAATGTAATGAAATAATGTAATTGTTAGGGTACAAACAATGTACTATAGAAGAGAATTTGTAGGTGCTATATGTTTTAGTTTTGTATGTTAACTATGGAATATGACATATTTTATTTAATTTGATCTTAACTACCTAAGTTCATATATAATTGTTTGGACTTTTGAAAATTCACTACTATTATAGTCATTTTTACGGCATTGCAATACAGATGACTAATAACTTTTTACAAAGCCAGAAAATCTGTAAGAAACTATTTTTAGGCTCATAAAGGGTTTTTGTTTGTTTATTTTAATCTTGTAATGAATGCAACTGCTATGACCTTTCTTGATACTTTACATCTTCAACTTTTTAGATTCAAATTCTTATTCTATTTACTTCTCTCTTCAACAGGCTTAAAATTAAGGCATATTGTCACTGAGGAATATTGCACTGACCGTATTTTCTAAATAATGAGGTTACTAAGCTTATACAATTTATACCCAAAACCTCTGATAAGTTGTCATACAATTAAAATAGATTTAACCATCATTTTATACTTCAGAGAAAGTATTTTAATGTGGAAAAATGAATAGGGATGGAAAGATCAAGATTCTGCTTTTGTAATATGTAAGCAAGTAGCCCTGATCCTGTTAACCTCTCAGATGTCAGCAAACTTTTAAAATTTACTTTTTTTTCCCATTTAATGGTAAAAAAAAAATTATAATGTACAGAAAAGTAGAGAAAATAGTATCATGGAAACTTAGGTACTCATTTTACAGCTATAACAATTGTCAACACTGGCCACTCTTGTGGCCACTTAATATGCCCCCACTACACCCCCACTTAGTACCACTCTCATTGAATTATTTTCATTTGAATTCCAGATATATTTCATTAGTTGTATTTTAATAGATACAGAATATTTTTTAAAAATATGTTTATACTGCTATCACATCTTTTAAAAGCCCACATTAATGCCATGATATCATCAAACATCTGGTAAATAGTCACATTTCACTGATTGTCTCATTTCCCACCCCCAGGTGATTAGTGTGACTCAGTATCTAAACTAGGTTAACACATTCCGTTTGCTTGATATGCCACTTAAGTCTCTTAATCTGTAGGCTTTCCTTCCCTTTTTCCCCCTATTTTTTTTTTTTTAATAACTGTGTTGTTTGTCTTATAGGATTTTGTCGATTATATCCTTATGGAATTATATTGTTTAATATATTCCTCTAATCTAGATTTCCTGTCAAGTGGTTGTTAGATCTGGAAGGCTTGATTTGATTGAAATTTGATGTTTTGGAAAAGAATATTTCATACTTAGCATTCTGCACTTCCATCAAATTGTACCTAATGTTCAGTATCTCTCTTTTTTGTGATGTTAACAGTCATTGATGATCATTTACTAGTTCTATTACTTCTTTAGATTTTTTGCTAATTGATAATATTTTCATTGTGTCCTTCTTTCTTCATTTATTAACAGCAGTTCTATTGAGAGGATATTCCCATAACAGGAATTTGTTTACTCTGAATTATGTTTCAGATAGGAAAAGCAGGATTTTTCCCCTTAATTTACTAGTTTTCAATATAAATGAGCTGGTTTTCTAGTCTCCTTAAAAGCTGACTAATAAAATTTTTCCCTAGTAGCATAACATCACTCTCATAATATCACTTAAAAAAAAGTAAAATATATCACAGGCCAGCACAGATAGAAGAGGAGGGGAATTAGACAATACACCTCAGTGGGAAGAATGTGAAAGAACTTGTAGTCATTCTTAATCTGACATAGTCTGCTATCAGGTCACAAATTCTTTACATGTTCCACCATCCTTCCATGACCTCATGACCTACAAAGTCTCCTCTTAGTATATTACCTTCTTCTATTTCAGGAAATCACTTCTAAATCAAGTCCAAGTGTGGTTGCCGCTTCTTTAGTGTAATTTTACACATATGCCTTCTCTCAATCTAAAAACTTGTGAACTGAAGAAACACATTATCTATCTTTCAAACACCCAACATATAATGGTGAGTTAGTCATAGGTTACTGTAATAGATTCATCCATTAAAAAGACATTGGGGCTTGGGGTTGTTAGGCAAATAGTAGTCTTTGGTGGGTTGCAATGCTGAAATCAAGCTGGACATGTGCTGTCAATAACTTGAATAGGGCTTATTCCTTCTCCTAGAAAAAGATTCTTTGCTGAGGGCTTCACCCTCAGGGTCTTGTTTCTGTCTTATAAGTCATCCTTTATTTTTCCATAAGAAAAAGCCTAGGTTTACAGGTAAGTATGTCTGTGTCCCCTCTGTTTGTAGTTCATGGCAGGTCCAAAGTTTTCTTTTTATGTTGTGCTGTCTCTATATCTTTTAGTTCAAGATGTTATAATACCTTTTAAAATGTCATGACTTTCTATTTTAAATTATACTCTACTTCACTGGTCAAAAGCCA
>NW_011888802.1:3492393-3495337 GCF_000151845.1 Pteropus vampyrus | reverse complement strand
GTCTTAGGAAACTTAGGTCTTTTATTTCCAAAGCAAAAGTCCTCTGCATTACACCATCTGCATTTGTATGTTTTGTGCTTTTAGATGTGTGAATAGCTATGCAAATGGAAATTAGTTTCAGAGTATAGCAGTCTCAGAGATAGTTGCCAACTGTGCAAAAAATAAGAGATAATGACACAAAAGTGGTGGCAATTTGCAGGATACTGGTTAAAAGAGTCGCTATTATTGATTTTGAAAATGGATAAGAGGGTCAAGGGTGAAGGAATACGTACGATCTCAAAGCTCCTTCTAAGCCTCCAGAAAGGATCACAGACCTGGCAGCACCTTGATTTTAGCCCAGTGAGGACCGTGTCAGACTTTACCTCCAGAACTGTAGGATAATAAATTTGTGTAGTTTAAGCCACAAAATTTGAAGAAATTTGTTACAAGAACAATAATGGAAAACTAATGCTCTCTCTCTCTCTTCATTTTATTAAAATGTGGTAAGACACAATACTTATACTTACGGGGGGAGAAAGAAGCTATATGGCTTATATATATTATAATATTTAATGACTGATATTAAAGAAAAAATAGTTATTCACTTTCAGAAAATTTTAATTTTTGGCTCACAGCGCACTGGATCTACAAGAAACCAAACATTTCACTTTGTCTTATTAGTTGAAGAAAGCTGTCAATTTACCATGACACCTGGAAGTTAGGAACGCTGATTTCTTTACCCATCAGGTCCTCTCCATCAACCCTCTGACAAGTTGCAGTACTTCTCCCAGATTTTTTTTTTTTTTTAACGTGTGCTTTGCTCAGGGTAATAAGAGAAGTCCCACATGTTTTAAACATTTTGTTTGTCTTTCATTGTTATATTGTTTATAAAGCCAACAATGTAACAATAACATTTGGATAACCAAATCTTTTTTATATAATTGACTATTACTTTTACTGACCAAATTTTTATTTAATGGACTCCCACACAATAAACTTTAAAATGTAAAATTGTGCCACATTAGAAATAAAATTTAGCTTTTTTTTCAGTTGCCCAAAATTTAAGGGTTATCTTCTGGTAAAATCCAGAAATCAAATGAATGTAGAACCAGTAAAAAACTTTTATTAGTGGAATGGAATAAGTATGCAAAAAACAGTGCATATGACTATGATTATAAATTTATATTTAGGTGCAACTTAAGTAAATGATATTCTTAATTCAGTGATTGCTTTTCTCAATCCAGTAAGACTCTTTTCTGTCTGTAAAAACAGATCATCCATTATATGTCCAAAACATAGGCTTACAGTCTACTACCAGAAGGCCAAGAAAAAAATTAAAGGCAATTGTTGACAAAATATTGTTGAAGAAAAACCTTTCTACTGATGGGTTAGAAAATTTTTAGAAATTGATAACTGAAAAGTGTTACTTACACAATTGTTAGAGTTTCATTAAGGTACAGAATGTGTCAATTGTTTTGTTTCTAAAACTTTGAGATTCAAACCTTCTTACATAGAATTAGTTATTTTATTAAATTTTAGATTTTTCTCAACCTTACTATAAGAACTAGAACAAATTAAGCAGTAAATACTAAATATATATTCTTAAAACTAGTTATAGTCATGTTGACTAAATTTGCTTTTAAAATTGAGAATATCTTCCAGTATGTAAGGATTTAACTGTCTATATAGAATTTTTCATTGGGAAGAGATCAGTTTCGTCATGCAGACAGTTATAAACTGAAGACATTCAAGATTCAACAGATGTAGGCAGAAGCCTTTTGGGAGCTTCCTTTACCTGACTAAAGGAAGAACTTTCTGAGTGGAAGGTGCTATATAATCCCCCTTCAAGGCAGCTTCATTCCCAGGGAGGAGACAGAGAATGAAATTGCCATAAATCCATTTTCTGGGAGAGTTTTACAACCAGAAAGAAGAGATGTTTGATAAGAAATTGCATAAAGAAACATCACAGACTTCCTAGCTTACAGTTGTTGCCCTAAAAGTTCATTTGTCTTTCCTCAATTAAGCCCATTTCTTCTTCCCATGGAAGTCTTTCCTCTCTTCTCTCTTTCCCTTATTAAGGGGGTATATAAAGCCATATCTCTAGCTATTCAGAGAGCTAGTTCTCTTGTGCACTTTCAGATGCATCTGCTCATGAATACACATGAATACATTTAACTCCTGTTAAACAGTCTTTTGTTAGTTAACTCCAGGCCCCTAATCATTCAAGCCTAAGATGATAGAAGCAAAGATTTTTTGGCCCAGCATTAATCAGACTGCTCTCATAAATTATTTTTTAAACAGAATTTCTTCTATTGATAATATATTACCACAAAGTGTTAAATGTCTATACACAGTTTTCAGATATAAATTTTCTTTTTCATCAAGAATAAAAGTTGCAAATTTTAGCACAAATTTATATAGGAAAAATAACTTAGTGTACTTATCAAAACAATTAGGGGAATAGCGATTAGCCCTGATGCAATGGTTCTCAGAGTGTGGTCCCCAGACAAGCAGCATCTTTAGCTTAGTCAGCAATAGGCTAATGTATTGTTTTAAATGGAATTATAGTTTCCATAAATAAAGTGACATAGACTTACTAGAGATTGCCTCTTTTGCCCATACATCCAGATTTCTAAGAAAGGAACATGTCCAGATATCAATCTTTTAAAATATTTTTAAATTAAAAAAAATTCATATGTACTTTAAACAAATAGATTTTAAAGCCTAGGTGCTGATTAAGTGAATGGGAAAATGTTGACAATTTCGGATGTTAATGATATTACTAAAATATTAGTATCAGGATGGTATTCTTAGCAAGTCAATCATCTCTTGTTTTTTCCAATAATGATTATAAAATTTGACTTTGAAAATTTAAAGCTGAATTATATTATAATAAATTACTTTTTACACATTCATTTTTAGGCTATATTCTATAAATAATTAATTACATGAGCCAGATAGTCTT
>NW_011888802.1:3488303-3490423 GCF_000151845.1 Pteropus vampyrus | reverse complement strand
TTTTTAATTTGCTGAAACAATCTCGTGAGGCAAGAATATATCCTTATATAAAATAAGAATTTGATGGTAAAAGTTAAATAACTTGCCTCAGGATGCAGAAAAGTGTTTTGCCTCCGGCAAGTTTCAAGAATAAAAAGTCAAGAAAATAAGACTCAAAACCAATCAAAGGCCTCAGAGTTCAAAGAGTAACTTATTATCTACACACTTTAATGTTAAATCTCCTGGCTTTTCTAGGAAGGTGTAAAGATACAGTAGAATATACAAAACACAGGTAAAGTAAAACTAGTTTATTTCAATTTATTCACAATATCTTCATTACATATTAATTCTAAAATTGTATGTGATTATGCAATGTGGGCTTTTTTTTATGTATCTCTGTGTGTGTGTGTGTGTGTGTGTGTGTGTGTGTGTGTGTGTGTGTATGTGGTTAAGAATTCGACATGAAACCTACCCTCTTGATAATTTTTTAAGTGTAGGATACACTATTGTTATCTATAGTTACAATGTACCTATAATCCTGTATCTCTAGAATTTATTTATCTTGCACAACTGAAGCTTTATTCCTAATGAACAGCAATTTCTGTGTCCTTCTCCCTCCAACACCTGGTAACTACTATCTTACCCTGTTTCTATTATTATGACTGTTTTAGATACCTCAAATGATTAGAAATATGCAGTAACTTGTTCTACTGTGACTAGCCTGTTTCATTTAGCATAATGTCCTACAGATTCATCCATGTTGTTGCATATGGCAGGATTTACTTTTTAATAAGTCTGAATAATATTCCATTACATCTGTCTACCACATTTTCTTTATTTATTTAACCATGCATGAACATTTGTTTGTATTCATAGGCCTTTTTCAATACCGTGGCTGTTCTGAATAATGCTGTAATAAATCTATATCTCAAGACCCTGTTTTAAAATTTTTTGGATATATACCCAGAAATGGGATGCTATATTCTATGGTAATTCTATTTTTAATTTTTTTGAGGAACTTCCATACTGTTTTACATAGCAGCTGCAACAATTTACATTACCACAGATGATATAGAATGTACCTAACAAACTTAAGGATTTGGAAAAAATGATTTCTGGTCAGAAATTATAAAGTGCTAGTTGACTTTTTATACCCACCTATAATAAGGTATCACAAAATATAATTGAACTGAAGAAGAAAACGTTTAATTTCCAAGCAGAATTTAGTGAAATGCTTCCTTCTTAGAACATGGTCAGTTAGGAAATAAAATTCTCATTTCCTATTTTATCTGCCAGCAAATGCTTCTCAAAATAAGAATGTCCTTAGGGCAAAGATTAAATTTAGTGTTGCTAGTAAAACATATCCTTAGAGCGAGGATCAAATCTAGTATATTCAAAGATCATTAGAAGCACAACATTTTTATAAGAGCTATATCTGTTTGAATTAAAAAGGGCAAATATAAGTCAAAATAAGAGGAGGTTACTTTTAGTAAATGATTTAGCTTTGGAAACAGATGGTTTAGTTTCAGAATCTATTTATCCTTCCCTGGAATTTGGACTGGCCTCATAGCCATAGTATTTTTCAATATTCTGCAACTTCCAATCTCATATCTTCAGAGAACAGGCAGCTTCTACTTTCTGTCCTTTCATGATTGAAGGACAAAGTGTCAAAGACCATTTTTGATTTTCCAACTCCAGTTGAGCTCCCAGCTGATGCAACCACATGAGTTACCTCAGCTAAACCAGCTATAACTAGTCAACTCATAGAACCATGGAAAATGATAGCAGCATTGTTCTTCTAAGCCTCTAAAGTTTGGGCATACATTATTACACAGAGATTCATAACTAAAACAAACTGAAACTGCAAAAAATTTTTTTCTCACTTTTATGTGTAGTGTTATCAGTATTTATTTCACTTCCTTTTCATTTCGATTTTTTCCTTCACTATTTTTTCTTCCTCACATCTTTCTTTCCTTCCTTCCTTCTTTCTTTCCTTCCTTCCTTCCTTCCTTCCTTCCTTCCTTCCTTCCTTCCTTCCTTCCTTCCTTCCTTCCTTCCTTTCTTCCTTCATTCCTTCCTCTCCATTTTATTCTGTAATATTTTTTGAACCTTCAAAGCCATTATGTCTGGACTGAATAGTG
>NW_011888802.1:3470448-3486203 GCF_000151845.1 Pteropus vampyrus | reverse complement strand
CATAATTTAATATCAATATTTTGCTTCATTTTGGTTATCTTGACCTTAATTTTACTAGTGCTTTGAGTTTCATATATTTAAAGTTTTTCTATATAATTGTTTATTTTAAAATTCTCTGAATTAATTTTCCAAAGATAAAAAATTATAAATTAGTTGTCTGATTCAACATCACAGTCCCCTAGCTCTCTCTGTCTCTACACACACACACACAGTTTGTGTGTGTTTTTAATTAATAAATAATGACATTTTAATTTTCTATTTAAATATTACTCTTAGAATTATTTATGGCCTAGATGCTTGCTGTAGTGTTAAACCAGGCTTGCATAATTTTTTATTTTACATTCTTGGTTTGACTTGAAAGTAGATTGTTCATATTTACATATGTTCATTAAAATGAAAAACACAACTCTATGCAACATTTTATTAAATTATAATCTTTTGTCAGTGTCTGCATATTTTCTATACAATGCCTGCAAGTTTTCAACAAGGAAAACTTATTGGTGTATTTGAATTTTTTCCTTTGGGTAATGGTCAATATTTTACACAGTGTCAGTTTCAAAACCAAATCGGCGTATTCATGGTTCATAATTTACATTTTTTTTATTAGTTACCTGGAGTGAAAAAGAATATCTTCTTGCAGTAAAAGAGGATAATTATTGGTGGTAACTGTTATATACGATAGAGAATTTTAAATTATGCTATCTTGAACAATGCTATCATATTTAAATATATATTTACTGTGGCATTCAGGAGAATATTAATGACACAAGCCTGATGGATAATTTTTAAAAAACTGACTTATGTTCCACATTGTTATTGTATATGGAAAACTCACAGCGTCACTTTTTCTTTAATTACATTAAGTCTTTTGTTAACATATTTAACAAGTTCATCCTGAAAACACTAGATGAGAGATAGTTCAACTTTCTAAAATGCCAAAAGAGTAATTTAGCAAAAAAATTATCAGAATATAAAACCCCAAGGATCTGAGCTAACTCCAGAAATGACACACATGTTATGTAGCTATGGTTTTATTTCTGTCTACATGCTGAGCTGAAAATGATGATATATGCTGATCAAACTACTAAATAGAACACACACTAAAATTCCCTCAAGGTGCTGTTACACTGCAATGAATGGCTACAGCTCAAAACACATTATAATGTGCTTGGAACATTCTTACCAAAAATATATTTTAGAGTGATATCTCCTTTGTAATTTTTAAAATTTGTTATGCCACAGATTTGGATATGGTAAAAATAGACAGAATTAGTTTTAGGACTCAAATATATAAAAAGCAAAATAAATGAAGAGTACATTTTAGTTCCCTTTCAAAAGGTAAATTTTTGTAATAAGACATGAATACATCTGGAGGGAATCTAATATGCATTTTATTCACAAAATTCCCACTAAATAAATTATACATTTTCTTTTACTGTGACATTAACTTCTTAATGTAATGAAGCACATGTTTCTGAGCAAATATATAGAAGAAATACATGATACTTTTTAGGCATTTAATTTATATTTTTTATTAACTAAAATGAGTAATTATTATAGTGACTTTTATCTGTTTACAAATTTTATGTTATTTGGTAAACCTTACATTTGTCAACCTTTATCCCATGAGAGTAGGGGGAAAAGCCATGTAAAAAATTGCATTCATAAAGAACTTCTAAGAATATACTTTTTAAGGATGCATATATATTTTCCTTTTTTTTCAGTGGAGACATTAGATGGTACGTGGACTTCCTGAATTTAGAATGTCATTTGCTACGTTAAAATGTAATATGATACCTAGTTCTGGGTATTATGAAGTAAGTACTCTGAAGGACCGAATGCTCCAAAACTAATTTTTCCTGGGGATAACATGCTTTTTAATAAAATACTGGGTTGTTAAAGAAACAATGAAACTATTCAAGAATCTCCTACCTTCTCCTAAAAATAGTGAGAAGGAAAATACAAGATTGCGCTGAAGTCTTTTGCTGCAACCTGATGTCATGAGAAAGCAGAATAATAACGAAATAAGAATACCAAGAAGTGTTGGTCACAGCAGTTAACATTTACATTCACTGAAACTGAATTTAAGAATCTGTAATTAAATCTAACCATCAAAGGGAAAAAGAGACTATTCCCAAGTGGGTAGTACTTATGACACCTAGTAAACACCCACAAAAACAAAAAACCATAAACTTGTTTTACAGACAACACTGTAATGTGTCATGAGATGTCCATGAATATCAATATGTAAAAGTCATATTAAAAGTAACTGTAATAGGCAGCAGGGAAGTAGATTTTTTAAGGGACTTCATTTTCAGGAGATCCAAAACTTGAAAGTCTGACAGTCAATCTAAAAAGTAATGTACAAACCCTGAATATTGACTATTATTTTAAAAATAAGCATATTAAATATAACCTAAATAAATGAAATATCATTTGTGTGTGGAACTAAAACCTCAGTATCATATATATTTGAATGATTCCCATTTTCTTTAGATTTAAGTGATTTTAGTTAAATCTAAGGTAAATTGCCTTATAGGTTAAAAATCAAGTCCTAGATGAAACACACAATATGATACTATTGTATAAAGCTCAAAAATAAGCAATATCAATCAATAATAATATAACACAAGATAAAAATCAAAAATGAGTACAACGATATAAAGAACTTATACAACTCAATGGAAGAAAAAAATCCAACTAAAAAATTATCAGAGGAACTAAATCTACGTGTTTTCAAGGAAGACATGCAGATGGCCAGCTGGTACATTAAAAGGTGCTTAACATTACTTATTATTAGGGAAATGCAAATCAAAGCCACAATGATAAGTCACCTCACACCTGTTAGGTTAGCTATTATCAAAAGACAAGAAATGACACATATTGTTAAGGGTGGAGCAAAGGGAACCCATGTGTACTCTTGGTGGGAATGTAAATTGGTGCAGCCACTGTGGAAAACGGTATGAAGGTTCCTAAGAAAATTAAAACTGGAACTATCGTGTGCTTGGCAGTCCCACTCTATATGTCCATGGGAAATGAAATCAGGACCTCCATAGATACCTGCACCCCCATGTTCATGGCAGCATTATTTACAGAAGCCAAGAAATGGAAACAACTGAAATGTCCGTCAGTGAATGAATAGAAAAAGATGCAGTATATGCATGGGATTTATTCAGACAAAAGAAAAGAGGACATCCTGCCATTTGCAACAATATAGATAGACCGTTAAGGCATTATGCTAAGTGAAATAAATTAGAGAAAGACAAATACTGTATGATCCCACTTATATGTGGAATTTAATAACTGAAGTCATAGAAACAGAGGCTAGAATGATGGTAACCAGTGTCTGGGGATTATGGGGAAAGGAGAGATACTGGTCAAAGGATATAAACTTCCAGTTATAAGAGAATAAGTTCTTGGAATCTACTGCAAAGCATACTGATTATAGTTCATAAGACACTTTTTTAAAAACTTATTTTTCAGTTACTATTGAGATACAATCTTATATAAGGTTCACATGTACAATATAGTGATTAGACACTTTCATCCCTTACAAAGTAATCACTCCATAAGTGTAGTACCCATCTGACATCATATGTAGTTATTAGCATATTATTGACTGTATTCCCTATGCTGTCATTGCCACTGGATTTCTGTAAGTCACACTGGGCCCAGGGGAATCTGTTAGTATACGTGTCCCATGACTCAAGCTGCAGATAGGGCTTCCCTGAACCATGGGAAAAGATAAAGTGACCTATAATAGAAAAGAACGTTTGATCTGGGAAGTAGATTAGAGATTTTAATACCAAGAATGACCTCAAATGTCAACTTGAGGTCATTCTCAAAAGGAATTTTGTCCAAAAGGATGTCCTATTATGGCAATTAAATTCTTATACTGCAAACCAGGCTGTGGGATCTACTGTCCTAGGGCAGACACTGAGGCCCATGGAAGAAAGAATATGTGTTAAATATCTCCTAGGTTCAAGAAATGAATCTCTGTATTATGACTAATACTATGACCTTAATAATAATTTTTTCTCCTCCCTCCTCCAGCATCAATTTTGGTAGGATCGTAAATAGCTTCTACAAAGCAAGTTGAATGAAAAGATGTCTATTTCTTTCCCAATTAACATGTGGCCTGTTGCCAGCTTAGTTTCATGAAAAAAGGTAAGCCATACTTTAAATGAAAATTTGATTGTTATGATTCCATGCCATGAGTTTTGCTTTTTCAATTTAGAAAATACCCTATAATATAGGCATATACAGAATACAATGGAGAAAGAAGAAGGGAGCCGTTATTTTATTTTCAATTAAACAAATTGGAAAAGAAAATGCTTTATCCCTTTCTTGCAATTCTCATTAAAAGTAAGAATCAGACAAGAACAAAAATGTACAGCTAAAAGCAAAAGAGAGTTTTCATTGACCTCGTTGCATAATCAAGAAATTCCACCATTCACAGGACTGGATTTCAGAATTTTTAGAACCAGTGACTACTTCTCTCCATTTCCTCCTTTTTAATAGGAATGCCTGTAGGTGGTCCCATAATGACTGTTCAACCATTGCATATTGGGTGTGTAAGGCAGGGGACAGAACACTTGTCTCTACATTTTAGAGATAACTTGTTTCTTTCATTTTACAAAGGAACTACTCATAAAGAGCCTCATCCATACCTAGATCCAATGTTATTAGGTGATGAGATCATGGACTCAGCTAATACTTTAACAGGATCAGTCTCTCATGAATGTCACATTGAAAAGAGGGTGAATGTATTTTGCACATGGAAGGGATGTGAATAACGAGTTCAGAAGGTGGTCTGTGGAGGACAGGTGCTAGGGTTACACACATGATTTCTGACTCCTGGTGTTCATACCCTTGTGTGATCCTCTTCTGAGTGTGGACAGGGTCTGTGACTTATTAGTAACCAATAGAATAAGGAAAGATGATGGATCAGTGTTTCTATAAGTACATGAGTAGATTTTGTAATATTGTAATCTTTGTTGCTATGATGATCCCTCTTCCTTGATGGTTTTGAAGAAGCAAACTGCCATATTGCCAGCTGCACGGCAAGGTGCTGAAGGTGGCTTCCAGCCAACGCTCAGCAAGAAAATGGGGCTCTCAGTCTCACAGCCTTCGAAGTAACTAAATCCTGCAAACAAACACATAAGAACTTAGAAGCAGATCATTCCTGAGTCAAGTGTCAGATGAGACCACAGCTTCAGCACACACGTTAATTTCATCCTTATGAGACCTTGAATCAGAGGATGCAGCTAAGCCATGCCCAAACTCTTACCCACAGTCACTGTGACTTAATTATGTGTTTTCATAAGTCACTAAGTCCGTGAAAATAGTCTGTGATAATATTGTGTAACAATAGAAAACTAATATCAGAGAATTTATAATGATTCAGAAATTATTCTTAATCTCCTGATTGCCATTAAGGAGAGAAAAACAATTATTTTAATAAAATTTCTTCTTTTACTTTTTAGAAAATTATACTGAAAGGCAAATGATTTTAACTGAAATATTGTATTTCATTTCTCAAAACAACCACTACTACAGTTTTGTGATATGGGTAGCTCTTGATTGAAAAACATATATACAGTCATTTGGAGGAAGATCCCTGACTGACAATTGAAAATTGAAAAGAAGAAAGGGAATTGGCATACAATGTTTCATTATATTCAGGCTGAAATATCGTTATGGAGAAGCATTTGAAAAGGATGAGTGTTACCGTGAAAATGCTGCCCTAATACCTGTTTACACCCTCTGTTTTGATACATAGTTATATTAAATGTTTACAGATACAAGATGTAACTTCTCTTTCTCTAATTACCCAAAGATTTTTCCAAGTGGTATTTTTAACATTCATGTGATACAAGAGACAGAGGTATCTGATCAATAAAGATTTATGGTCAACTCCCATAATTCAATAATAGTTTAAAGATCATCAATAATCAATTAAGTGACACTTTAAAAGGCCCTTAAAGATACATAAAATATCCTTTTAAGGTGTGCAGTAGGCAAGAGTAATGAAACAATGCAACAAGTTGAAGTTATTCATGGTTTCTGAAGGCCAGTCCAGTTAGATATCAAATGCAGGATCCTCTATTTTGCTTCTGATGTTGGACAGCTTTTTCAACACATTCTTAGAATTAATATCTTTGTGTATAAAATGAGGATACTTATCCATCGTATAGGGTGATTATGACTCTAAGTAAATGAATGGGACAGCACTGTACACCATGAAACAGCATCACTAAGTAAAGCTATTATTATTATCATTAGTTCCGCTTCTGCCACTAATGAGTGGTGGGAAATTAGGAATATCATTTTCTGAAATTAATTTCTATGTAGGAGAAATGATGATGTTGGAATTAATACTGCTAATAATCTATACCAACTATTGATAGATTATTTTAATGAATGATGTCCTTCTGGTCATAGAAAATAAATTACCAACTTCCAGTTTTTTGTCTTCAAGTTAATATCAAAAGTTCCCTCTAAAAGGAAGGATAAAATGTTGTCTAATTTTCAAAGGCATTAACTTACAAATTGTTTTTCTTTATTTGATTTTAACCACCATTAATGTGCCTTTATGCCATTTTATGGTTATGATTAAATTCTGAATCAATAAGTTTTGATAATACTACACGGTTTTTTAATTTCTTATGAACAGTGAAAGGTGAAAAAAATGTATCCAGTTAGAACTTGCATCTGTGAATTATTTTTTCTATTATCAAGTATTAAGAAATTATAATGAGAATATTAACTTAATTAAACACTTACATGTGTTTTGGGGAAAATGGTTTTCTATACCCATCAAACAAAGTGAATCTGGAGGAGCATTTTCTCCTGTCTTGCAGTAACAAAATAAATAAAATTATGTATGATAATTTGTGTGTGGCTGTGACCCAATTATGTTTTTATGTTTAAAAATATTTTGAAATGATCTCAAAATCAATAAATGTGGCAATGCATTACAAATAACCTTTTTGTTTCTCAATCATCTAAGAACAAGTTGCTGACATCATGCCCACATGCAAAAACATTTTTGTATATCTGTCTTATTAATCTTACCAAAATGCAAACATAAAGATCAGGGATTGATATTAATATATTACTCCTATTGTGTGTCCCAGGACTGGCTGGTCCCAGGTCTGGCTGTGATCCAGGCTCGTGGCCAGGAATAGGACCCTGGACTTAGAATGTTACATTAGTAGGTGCCTGTGCCTAACTCATGTAAGCATGATCCAGCTTATGTATCACGCATGTGTGGCAGAATGCCACTATTGTACTCTGATATATGTGGAGCCCATGCAGTCCCCTAGGGAGCAGAAGCAGAAGTGCGCTCTCCCAATAAAATTGGTGCCTGGCATTTCATTCTCATGTCGGCCCCTCGTGCATTCTTCCAACTGGACAGTGTCTCACCACCAAAACCTTCCCTTCTCGATCAGCTCCGCACTAACAAATATCTACCCCGGAGACCTTTCAAATTTTTTAAATTATTCTGGTAACATTCATTAAAAGAAATGGATACAGTCCAAAATTAAACGTATGCATCTATTTGTTATGTTGTTTTAGTTTCATTCAATCTGGAATAGTTCCTAGTTTTTCCTTGACTTTTTCATGATCATGACACGGGAATATTAAAAGCCAGTTGTTTTGAATAATGCCCTTTAATTTGGGTAGATATTTCATCATAATTTGTTTCATATTAAGCATCTTTGGCAGGT
Organism: Pteropus vampyrus; assembly: GCF_000151845.1. NCBI lineage: Eukaryota > Metazoa > Chordata > Mammalia > Chiroptera > Pteropodidae > Pteropus > Pteropus vampyrus. Next base: position 3,478,470 of record NW_011888802.1, on the reverse strand, counting down.
ATAACAAAGATGTGATGTTGTGTCCTTCACATCCAATCCTACAAGGGCACACCATTTTAATTCGCCTCATTATTTGTGTATTGATTTTGATTTTGAGCACTTGATTACGATGACACATACTAGTATTATCTATTTAAAAGTTACTATTTTTTTCCCTTTCTTTATATATATAAGTACTTGGAATGGAGATAGTCTGACACTTCATCAAACTTTCTATTTATTCACTGCTTTATATTAGTATAGATTTATGAACTGTTTTATTTAATGGGGTATAATCCATTAATGGAATCATTTTGACATTCAAATTTTCACATTGAGAATCTCTTTAAATTGAATTCTATATTCCTTTACTTGCACTCATCATTCTTTGGGCTCTTCTTTATTTTCTGGCCAAGAAAATACCTCAGTCTCATTTTGTACTTTCCTGGCCTCACTCCTAGAATGAGTCATTTCTGTAAGGAGTCCTGGATTATTTTAATGGAGAATAGAGTACAGAAAGTAAGATTTTGGTGCTAGGTGTGCTCTTTGCTATTGATGTGTCATTACTCATAGAAGCATTGCTGTGGACAGAGCTAGGAATATACACACACATATACACATGTGCATACGTACATATTCACGTTTATTTCTATATCTATCTTGATATATTGTAATCTATGAGTTTACAAAGATAATTCCAATTTGAATCCAACAACACAATTCATTTTTGTTTTCTCCATTTTTACCCACTCCTCTCTGCATGTCATTCTCATACTTTTTGGGCTCTACAGCCCAATAGTGGACTATTTCCCTTACTTTGATGTTCTCATTACGTCCACTTGTGTATTGACTCCCTATTCAGGGCTACTAGCCCACCATGGATATCCTCCTTACTCCTCTGTATATTATATTCTAAGCCAGGCTCCACCCTTTTCCAAATGGTGAGACTTCTCACCATTCTCCAGTTCCAATACTGTGAGCTAGGTAGCTGCTGCCACCTCTCTATCTCCCTTACCCAAGACTGGTTTCTTGGCTAATTCTCTTCTGGTACCAGTAGGCTTTGCTGGGCTGTATATTTTGTTTGAGTCATCCTCACTCTTCTTGGGCTCTGACTCCTTATTGTGGAGCAGCTTGACTCCTCATCCACACACCCACACACATAAGCACCTGCCTTATGCCATCTCACCTACTGGTTTGTGGGTTGAAGTGTTCAGGAATGGAAAGAGAAGAGGAAAAGGGAGAGCAACTATACACTACTTTGATATGTTAACTAACAAATTAGAATAACAAAATTCACAGAGTGAGTCAAATTTTAAATCTCATGAAAACGCTTGCTCTTAATATAAATATTGTGATATGCTTGCTGTCTATGAATATTGAATATTTGAAGAATGGTCTCCTGAAGGAGACTCAATTTTAAAACTAGCTACTCATCACTTATTAATATTATTAGATCGTTTATTGTTATCACAGGGAAGTTTCTTGTATCCTAAGATTAAACAGTCAAATTATTGTTTGATATAGGAAATTTAAAGTAAGCCTGAAAGTTAATCAGTAAGTTATATGTTTACATTTAAAAAAATTACATTTTAATAAATTCATGTTTAATGCTAAAATAGTAATATAATGTATAATTTGTGAACATATTCTGATATAAAGTATGAAATTAAGAAATATAGTAAACAGCCAATATTACATATACACTGTCAAGATAGATTAAGAAGTCAAAAATATTTCATGACCACGTCACAATAGTGATGACTTTATTTCCGTACTTTATATTCTCTTCTACTGATTTATACGTCTGTTTCAGAACTAATCGATATGGTGTTGAATTGGACAGACTTATAAAATAGCTGGTTATGCCACATATCCATAATATCCTAAGAACTATAAAATGGGTAAAGATAATACATGGACTTACTGATTGTGGCAGTATGTCAATAATGTTGAGCAATGATAATTAAAGATAATTCGAGATATCATAATGGACCATAAAATATTTAGATTAAATCAAACCACAGCAAACCATACTCAAAATAAGCAATTTTATATTGAGCTATATTTACTAAAATGAGAACACTCAGAAGACAGCCGAAGTTTAAATATAACAGTATATAATATAAAAACATGATATTCAACACGGACATGTTTTGGGGAAATAATTGAGATTCCCAAATTGAAGGTACATGGGAAGGGCTTTCCCACCTGGAAGAGAAATATACAAATTGCAAAGATAGACTTACATGGCATTTTTGTCTCTGGTTCTAAATAATGGTTCATTAAACATATCCGAAGTATCAGCTTATTTAATAGGAAAGCCCTAACTCTAAGTCTTATGGAAAATCATACCCAGAGTTGCGGAGCTAGCTCAACTGTGTGGATATGTTCTTTTTAATAACATATATATATGTATTAAAACTGTATAACAATAAGTGCAAGATACAAGATGGTTTCTCAGGTGAAAAGCTGAGGGGATAATGACGCACCTTGAGCTGGTAGGTCAAATTTTACAGCGAGGTTACTGGTACTTACCGACTTATAAAAACAAGATAACCAGTCTGGATACATAATGACACCAAGACAATGCAAGGGGTTAAATGAGATTGTAACATGAACAAAAGATTTCAACAACTTAGTTATATGTAACTGAGGCCCATATACGAAAAAAAAACAAAGTACACCCATGTGTATTAGAACATTTGTAACTAATGCAATCTGAGTAATAAAGTTTTAATAGTAGTTTTATCATTTTTTTTTCTTTTAAGTGTTTAAAATTTAAAAGGTTTAAGAATATCAGTATTTTAATTGTGAAGAGTGTTTTAAGTCATCAGTCAATTTTCAGTTTTGGAGGAACTATAATTTCTGAAATAAAGCACATCGTTTATTTAAGCAGTGCAGATATTGGAGTCCAGCAGCGTTTATAGGGCATCAGTACAGGGTTGGGTGGCAGTGATGGGGTGTGAAGTGTGAAGACGATATGTGAATCAGTGAAGGAGTGCAAACTCATGGGAAGTGGTTATTCTCCCTGGGAGGTTAAGGAGTGAGGTGTTGGTGTCCAGTTATTTTGAGGTATGAGGCATCCATGCATTTTTTCCAAGCTAGAGTTGATGAGAAAATTTGCATGATGGAGGAGATGCCTTGTATTGGGGTGTCAGTGTACAAGTAGAGTGAGGCGTTTGATAGTGGTGGAGTTGCAGAATCCCAGCAAGAGTTGTCAGAACCCAAACAAATAGAGAAGGGTTTCCAAGCACAGTGCCAGTGCTTGGTTACATACTGTGAAATACATAGTATAATTCAGCAGATTGAGAAAAACAGGAGACTGGTCTCTCCTTGTCTGGAAACAAGGAGTTAGCTACAAATATGGAATTAGAGAAATCAGTGTGCTCATTTATTTTGATAGGTGATTAGATAGATAGATATAGATAGATGATAGATAGCTCTCTGTGTGTGTTAGCTCACTCAGTCCACCATAAGGACATGGATGCAGCAAATTGAAAAAAAAAAAAAAAAAGAACATATCAAGGTCAAAATTTTTGTTTCCAAAAACAATTCTTCACAATTGTCCATAAACCAGGATTCCTTGAAGAAATTTCAGTTTCTAGTACAAGGGGAGGGAAAGTACAAGATGAGAGTGGAATATATTTTATACCTGAAAATAAGAACTCAAAGAATGATTGGGCCATGACAAAAGTCACAAAAGCTAGCTTAATGAATTTCCATAGACCAAATATAGGACATTCTAAGTTTGAAAATAATAATGGTAATGGGTTGTAACTCATTAAATGTGATAGGCATCCATGAATCCATTGTGATATGAATAACTAAATGAACTCTGCTTCAATAATACAGTCTACTGTCTGAGTACTTGGTGTATAAGAAATGATATAGGGTTAGTCAGCTGCTTCATCAGACCTGAAAACATAACATTGGGTCAAAAAACAACAAAGGAAAAATGAGTGCACCACAGATATGAATTCAACAAGAGGTTTCAGTTTTAATAATGTTATAATGGAACCAGAATTGGTAGTTATCTACAGTTTTGTAAAATCCTCAGGGACTTTTAGTTTGCGGAACCATTAAGCTTTACCACCCGTCAAAAATATCCTGAAGAGAAAGAAATGCTACTATGAATAAGTCTCTTTTTTTCAAAGTGACTGGCCTTATATCGAAAAGTGTTATATTAATGTGGTTGTTTGTCATGTTGGAGGCTACAAAATATGACTTTTAGTATTTATACTTCTGTGTGCTCCCTTCTCAAATTGATTTTGGACTTGTGATTGAGTTTAACATTTGTATAAAAAATACTAAAGTGTTTATAGAATATGGAATATAATATCTGCAGATTTCTATTACATGATTCAGAAAAATAATGTGTGTATATGTTTGGAGATGGAGATATATAAGCAAATGAGCAAAAAGTTAACATGGGTAAAGTGTATACAGTTCTTCGTTCTATTTGGTAACTTCTCTGTAATAATGAAAATGTATCAAGATAAAAAATAATAAAATTGTAGTTTATTTAATAATTTTTTGCTGAGTGGCAGGTTTTTCAGAGACAATTTATACAAATTAAAGCCATTCAGTAATGAAGAGATATAATAAAGTTCTCTTGACAGAAAGAATCACTTCCAGATTGTAGCTGAGCTGAGCATTCCTCACTTACGGGCCTAACAAGTTCTCCTCAGCTCTAGCAGCTTGTTTTTTTTGTTTGTTTGTTTTGTTTGTTTTGTTTTGTTTTGTTTTTCCCACTTGTCTGATCTTCTAAGTTGTGTGGATTGAAAAAACTATTTTATATCATCATTTTCCTGCTGCAACATTATAGCAAAATGTTGTGTTCGATAGATTTTCAAAGAAATGCTAATTGGCCCTCACACAATTGCTTTGCCTTTCTGACTTAAAAAATTATACATATTTGAAAGATCTAAGATGACAGAACAGAGTTTCTTATTATCATGTAAAGTAAAACTCGTGTGAAAACTGAACCTGAGCTCTCAATGTTATTAATGATGTATTCTAATCCATCAGAGCTAATATGTAGATAACCATTCATTATCACATTTTCTTTTTTCCTCAATATTGAGTTTTCTATTGCTTGTTGAACGTTTCACCTCCACTACTTACTTAAGGATTTCATTAATATTAGCTCATCTCATTTTCTTTTTATTCCCATATTAAACACAGAGATGAAAAAATAAAGCCTTTTATTAAGCAGAGCCCAGAAAAAAAGTGTTTAATTGCCCCTGGTTCTTTCTTTGTCTCAGCAAGGCCATTTTCAAATATAGAAATATTGTTTACCATATTTAATGCTGACATGAGGTTTGCAAATATAACAAGATTTATGTGCCTGCTACCTTTGCAGCGGAAAAAAATGAGAACAGTACACATTTACAAAGATAGGCAAGTGGGAAATATAATAATAAAACTTTGTGCGTACTTTTAGAATCAGAAGACAAACTTCAGAGTTTTAAACAGTGATAAGCAACTTATTTTACTGAACACTTTTAATAGAGCTGTGAAACCTATTGTCATAATGTGTGGTATTTGTGTACTTGAGAGTTTCAATGAAATATGCCAAATGTTTTTTTTTAATCAGCATGATCAGAATAGTTAGTCTGCTTAATAATGATACTGATGAGCTAAATACTTCCAGATTTCTATTAAATTGAGCTATCGTAGACCTTGCATGTTATAAATATAGCCAGTACATCAGGATTCAGACAATTTGAGACAACATGAATGGACCTCGAGATAATCATGCTAAGCAAAATAAGCCAGACAGAAAAAGTTGAAAATCACATGATATCACTTATATGTGAGATATAAACCTAAAAGCAACAAAATGAACAGGACAAACAAACAGAGACTCATGGACATGGACTATAGATTTGTGGTTACCAGAGGGTAGTGGGTGGAGAAAGATTGGGGGAGACAGGGTAAAGAGGGTCAAAAATAAGGGTGTAGGGGTAGGGTGAAGTGGATAAAGGAGATCAAATATATGGTAGCTGAAGGAAACTGGACTTTGGGTGGTAAACACACAATAGAATATACAGATGTCAAATTATAATGTACACTTGAAAATTATATAATTTAATTAACCAATGTTACTCTAATAAACTTAAAAAAAAATGAAGAGTTATACAACGAAAAATACTAAACCTTGAATGAAAATAAGCACTTTGTAGAGATAAATTTTACTTGGAGATTACATTACTAAAGCAAAACCATTTTTAATATAGAATTTATCCATGTTAGGATTTTAATTTCTTTGCATTTTATTTTCTATTACTTTCTTGATTATTAAGCCATTAACATATTACCAAAATTTAAACTTACATACTTAAAAGTTCTTTTTAGGGATGTACCTCACCCTCAGTCATTTCAACCCTCTTTCCACTTTCTTCTCTAGGTTATCAATTTAATTAGTTTCTAGGTTTTTCTTACTATATATATATTTTTATTTTGCAAAAATATTCAGGTAAATGCATGTTTTCTTGTTTCCTTTTCTTTTCAACATAAAAATCAGCACACTGTCTTTGCTCTTTTTTTTCAATCTTTTATACATAATGCATAACCTGTGAAAATGTATTTTCCTATTGTTGGAGATGATTGGACTGAATGGTAAAGCATGTAAAGTTATTATGTTAGATGTGGTCAAATTCATATTCATAAGGTTAAAACACTTTGCATTTTAAAAGCAATGTATGACGGTGCTTAATTATCAACTTGACATGTTGTCAAACTTTTATTTTTGGTTACTTTAATACATGAGAAATAGTTGCTCAGGACACTTAATTTTTATTTCACTTATGATGTGTGAGGTTGAAAATCCTATGTGTACAGGTAATTTTCATACTTGTTTTAAATTATCTGTTTATATCTTTTCATTTTTTACCTGTATTTATTTTCTCCACATTTATATAAGCACATTATGGATTATTGATATCGGCTATTCATTTATGACTAATGTTGCAAGTGTACATTCACTCTTTTTCATTTGTCTTTTGACTCTTCTCATTACATTTTTATGCTGAGATTTTTAAAATCTAATTTCAAGGTATTAATAGTTTATATCTTCTAGATTCTGTATTATTAAAATTTTTTCATACATTCAAATCAGCATGATGAATTCACCTACGTTTTCTTCATGTGTGTGTATGTGTATATGAGTGTGTGTATGTGTGTGTGTGTAAGGGGGAATACAATAAGTCGACATGGGACAAAGATGAGATATTCAAAACGTACATCTTATGAGATACTTCTCTCAAAAGAAGGTGCTCATAGATAGGATGCATGCAAATAACTTTCAGATTCTTAGACTACTGTAAGGCAAAATACTTTAAAAATATTACAGAAAGCTGTAACAGGAAAAAAATCTTAACAGTCTGTAGGTGCTGCATTGTTTCATGGTTTTGTGATTTCTATTTGTGAAAAGTTGAAATGTAGAGAAGAGTCAGAACTAGGGGAGAAATATGAACATTAAGTGATTCTAAACTCATTTACATCCTCAGTGTCAGGCTCCCATCATGTATATATGTTTCTTGATGTAAACGCTTCCCAGACATTGGCTATTGGAAAATCGTTAGATATCTTCCCTAAGTCATCCGATGTTTGCATATATAATGATAATCTACAGACCATGGGGTTAAAGTGCCTATAGGATTATCCTGGAAAACATGCAGGAATAGAACTTGCAGGAGTAACGGATTCTTACAAAGAATACAAATGGCATCGGCAAACTGTATAATGAATATGAAACACTTTTTCACACAAAATAAAATTATCCAAGTGTTTATTTTTAATTCATAGCAAGTAGTAAAAGTACCTATAAGTAGTAACTTTTATTTTTAAAAAAGATCTGATAAGATTTAGAACACACACAGGTACACAATGAATTTTTAGTGGAAAAATTAAGGGGGATAAAAACTGTAAATCTTTAGTTATATTATTAAGCTATACAATATCTGCACAGTTTTCAATGTAAAATTTACTACAAGAATTCAGTGTTTACTGCCATGGACTTATACTATTATAATAAAAGAA
>NW_011888802.1:3466690-3469703 GCF_000151845.1 Pteropus vampyrus | reverse complement strand
TGCATTGTTTCATGGTTTTGTGATTTCTATTTGTGAAAAGTTGAAATGTAGAGAAGAGTCAGAACTAGGGGAGAAATATGAACATTAAGTGATTCTAAACTCATTTACATCCTCAGTGTCAGGCTCCCATCATGTATATATGTTTCTTGATGTAAACGCTTCCCAGACATTGGCTATTGGAAAATCGTTAGCTATCTTCCCTAAGTCATCCTATGTTTGCATATATAATGATAATCTACAGACCATGGGGTCAAAGTGCCTATAGGATTATCCTGGAAAACATACAGGAATAGAACTTGCAGGAGTAATGGATTCTTACAAAGAATACAAATGGCATCGGCAAACTGTCTAATGAATATGAACCACTTTTTCACACAAAATAAAATTATCCAAGTGTTTATTTTTAATTCATACCAAGTAGTAAAAGTATCTATAAGTAGTAACTTTTATTTTTAAAAAAGATCTGATAAGATTTAGAACACACACAGGTACACAATGAATTTTTAGTGGAAAAATTAAAGGGGATAAAAACTGTAAATCTTTAGTTATATTATTTAAGCTATACAATATCTGCACAGTTTTCAATGTAAAATTTACTACAAGAATTCAGTGTTTACTGCCATGGACTTATACTATTATAATAAAAGAAGTTTTAATAATGAAAAAGTAAGATCATAATACTATATACTTAAATTTTATGGCTAGAATTGCCATAGACATCAGATTTACTCAATTTATGGTTGAAAAAGTGAAGTGATTGAAGATCTGTAACTGTTTAAACAACTTAGAGATGTGATAACTTGGCTGGTGCATACCACCTTTCTATAATCTCAGGTATATCTTAAAACAGCATCCAAACTTAGTTTTATTATACTTATATCATAAGTATGCTTCCAGGACCCAAACAATATTTTATTTATATTTGAAGAAATCAGAACCTGATATTAACTTTTAATTGTAGCAACAGAAGAGCCAAGCAAGAGGAGGGGTGTAGAGAAGCTACCATCTGTGCACTGCAGGTGGTGGTGATAGGTATAAGTGGAGTAGAAGAGAAGTGCTCTGGTGATAAGAACGCAAAGCGGGGCTGCTAATTCGAGATGCAAAGTCTATCACAGATGCTACAATACTGCTGCCTTCCATTCAGCAAATGGTCTTTTTTGTGGATTTAATCATGGGAGTGGGAATAATTGTTGTTTTGTTAGACAGAGTGACGATATTCTAAGGGGAATAAAATCTCAAGCTTGACAGGCATATAAAACTGATGAATCTTTCTTGTAAAGCTAAAACTTTAGCACTAGTTTTAAAATGCTTCAATTTTTATAAGTCCTAAACCTAAGCTATACAGGCAGTGCTCTACTGTACCTTCCCTTTCCCTCGTGTTTCTTTTTCTCCAATGCTTACCTTCTCTTGTCATCCTGGTAGGTCAGAAAAAATAAATGGCTCAGAAACAATGAATACTAATTTGGTGAGAATACAAAGTCTGCACTTCAGAGATCTGAGCATCATGGCTTTGAACACTAAGTGTTGTACGCTGGGTTTGATTTTGTTTTAGAGTATGTCCTTATAATAAGTTAACTGACTTTTTAATGAGTTAGCTTTGCAAAGCCTACTATTTATATCAATTTTGGAGGTGTTTTGAATTTCAAATAGGTGTTCTTTGTTAGTCCACATTTGCAATAAACTTTTAAAACAAAATACATATTTGAATTGGGAACTGCTTATCATATAATTTCTCCTGGTAAATATAAGGCCTTCAATAAAGATATGTTGAGCGAAAAAAAAGAGTATGCATGCAAGCATGCATGAATTGCTCAGCACTCATTCTTAACTTTGATACCAGACTATAAAATGGCCATTCATATAAAACCGGAGGAAGTTCAACTATATTGTTGCCCTCTATGAAATCAATAACAGTTTAGGTTAAACAATCTGTTTTTGTTTATATTTAAACAAATGCCCACTTAATATCACAATAAAAATTTAAAACAATGAATTTGGAAAACAATGAAAACAGCACTTTCTAAGACTTTACTAAGAAATTAATCTCTGTTTAAGAATATCAGAAGTACATTATCAAAATCAAGGAGTTATACAAAATAACCCTAAGGTTTGTGATTCAGTGTCCTACCATTCAGTAAATCCTAATTTAACAATTCTCATTTTTTCATCCTCTTTCCACCAAAACTAGGAATTTGCCAAAGAGAGCAGCAATGTTTCCCTTTAAATACTTTTTATTCATGAATAGATGCAAATTTTATCTGAATTCAGACTTATTTCCCGTGGATTTATGTGTATAAAAATGAACTTCAAAATTTCACAAATATGAATTAAGATTACGACCAAATGTAAATAAGAGATGAATACTATGTACATTTTTATAAGTCTGAAAAAATGAGTAATGTGCTTATGTGTAGTTCCTTTTTCCTTAGTCTTACTGATTCTCTTCATTTGTAAAGATATTTAGGTTAGCATTGAGAGCATGTGTGAACCAGTGTTTTTTTAATGGAAAAATATGTTTTCTAATGATATACTTAATATTTATTGAAATCTTTAGGCATAGGAGTGATCCCAGGATAGAATGAAGAATGGAACAAAACAAATTAATTATATTACAAATATATGATGAGACCTCACTGAATATGTGGAAGAATAATGTGCTAACCTATCTGGGTATGAGATAACAATCCCGATACTGCTTTACAGGCATGCTGAAAGTAAATAGTTAAATAAACTAGTTAAGTAAGCAGGATGGCAGATAGTGGGGACCACATTCCTCCCTGTTGTAAGGGGGTACAATCAAGCAAAAGGGTTGACTATGTGGTAATATTCAGAAGGTAAGATACTAGAGTTGAATTTGTCAGTATAGACTCATGTAGCTTAATATAGATATGGACAGTTACATAGAGAAAATATTTGCAGAAATCTATGTGTGTACAGTGGTTAGTATACACAAATATATTTCATTACATTGTCTTCTGAGAGGTCCTAGAAGCAACAGCACCCCAAGTAGCAA
>NW_011888802.1:3462001-3466640 GCF_000151845.1 Pteropus vampyrus | reverse complement strand
TAGTCTTACTGATTCTCTTCATTTGTAAAGATATTTAGGTTAGCATTGAGAGCATGTGTGAACCAGTGTTTTTTTAATGGAAAAATATGTTTTCTAATGATATACTTAATATTTATTGAAATCTTTAGGCATAGGAGTGATCCCAGGATAGAATGAAGAATGGAACAAAACAAATTAATTATATTACAAATATATGATGAGACCTCACTGAATATGTGGAAGAATAATGTGCTAACCTATCTGGGTATGAGATAACAATCCTGATACTGGTTTACAGGCATGCTGAAAGTAAATAGTTAAATAAACTAGTTAAGTAAGCAGGATGGCAGATAGTGGGGACCACATTCCTCCCTGTTGTAAGGGGGTACAATCAAGCAAAAGGGTTGACTATGTGGTAATATTCAGAAGGTAAGATACTAGAGTTGTATTTGTCAGTATAGACTCATGTAGCTTAATATAGATATGGACAGTTACATACAGAAAATATTTGCAGAAATCTATGTGTGTACAGTGGTTAGTATACACAAATATATTTCATTACATTGTCTTCTGAGAGGTCCTAGAAGCAACAGCACCCCAAGTAGCAATGAATACACTTTGAACCTAGACTTCAGTTTCTAATATTATTTTTTTGAAAAGGATCCAGGAGAAATGGCTGATTTTAGAACTGGGAAAAAAATATGGAAGTTAAGCCTAGAGTATCTCGTGCCAGGAAAAAAAGAGTGCTCAAAAATAAAACACAACGATGAAGAAAGCCAAATAGACGCAGAAGGCAATCAAAATAACTCTCAGTGGTCAAAGTTGGAACAATTTAAGCAACGAAATAAAGTAGTATTAAATTATAAACCAAATTGTAAAATAAATATCTGTGTGAATCCATTCTTATATAAATAAATGATTAAAAAACAAATTAATGGGAAAAGATACAAATCTCCCATACAGAATAATTCCAAATAAGTTATGTAGATTTTGCCTTTAAGGAGTGTTAAGTCTCCACTTCTTAAGTGTGAGCTGCACATGGTGACTTCTTCCCAAAGGGTAAAGTATGGAAAAGACAGAAGGGGTGGATGGAAGTGACTTTACATTGGAGAAACCTGATAAATACTTCCCGAGGCAATTGGTTGAAGTCTAATTTAATAGTGATAATGCAATTTTGGTATGATCTGATAAAAATGACACTTAATCTCTGTGATCTTAACCTCTATACCCCAGAAATCAGTTTAACCATGTGGGAAAAAAGGCTGCCACAGTTAAGAGGAGCTTGATAAGACATATGATTAAGTGTAATGTGGTATAGAAAAAAAGACACAAGAGTAAAATTGAGTAACTCTGAATATTGCATGAACTTTAATAATAATAATGTATCAATATCAGTTCATTAATTGTAAGAAATGTATAATACTACTGTAAGAAATTAATAAAGGAACTGGATGTGGGACATAGGAAACTATAAAACCTTTCTTTTTTATGGAGAGGAAAGCTATTATAAAAGGTTATTAAGTTTAAATATATATTTAAATTTTGTTTTACCATTACATGATTATAATCCATTCCCCAGTGAATTATGAGATTTTTCTGCAATCCTGACATAGATACCTATTGTTCTAATTCTTTGATATTTTTTCAACACACCCTTACTTGGTGTATTGTGAATTATAGCCCTTGAGTGGAAAAACAAAACCTAGTATTTAACAACTTAAAAAAATGACAGCCCCTGCTTTCTGGAGTGTCTAAGTTTAAATAGGAAAACAAATTATAAGTATAAATCCATCACTTAAGTTACAATGTGACACACGAGAACTGGTAAAATAGATGCATGCCCTGGAGAATGTGGTCGCTTTTATATTAAACTTTGATAAATAGTGTGTTCTTGCTGTCATCCTTGTGTTAGTAAAATATACAAAACATGGATGATATTAGATACTGTAAGAAATTAGCTATAAAAGATATTATACAAATAAATGGTATCTGAATGTTTATTAATGTAAGACAAATAGCTTTGTAGGAACTATTTCAATACCATACTTTGATTTGATTACCAACAATTTGTAAAAAGAAAATTATATATGACTCACTACCACACTTGAGAAATTAAATATCAGTTTATTTTGAGTCTTCTATGTAACTTTAATTTCCTTTCCTGGTTTTTAGAAGAGCATCATAATTTTGTGTTTGTTCAAATTTAACCTCTAAAAGATTTTTAGATGAATAAGGAGTCAGTTTTGTCTTTTCAAACAAAATTTAAAGTGATCCTTTAATTTCTAAACAAAAATAAATTTTATAGAGTGTAGAAAATTAACTGAACAAATGATTAGACATGTGAGAAAGCAGTGCAGCAAATAGTGGTTACTTTTTTGTGCATGACCTCTTGGAATGACTGATGCTAAATTTAATAGTTTTTGTCCTATTTATTAGGCATCAAAAATGTTTCAATAATATGCATGTGATGTGGAGATAAAATTTCTGCCTGTTCCTGGACTCGCCAATAAGCCTCTTTCTATAATACACACACACATACACACACACATTTTGCTCTCAAAATACACCATGTTTTCTGTTAATTAAAACTGATGGATTCTATGATTTTTAGTAAACTCAATTCTCTATAGTTTTTTTCTAACCAATGAGTCTATAAATTACGTTATCTGTATTTTTTTTTAAAGCATAATCTTATTAAAGGCAAGAAAGATTTTTATTTTATTTAATTTTAAAGTAGCAGATGTTTTGCATGTGTCCCAGTCTCACTGCTGTTGGTTGTTTTAGTGCCCTTCGAAATACCTTCCCAAACTGTCTGCCCTAATATAATTGAAAGACTTGAATGAAATATAAATTTGTGAAGAAGTGCAGTTAGTCCTTCAGATTGTCTGTCAGAATATCCTTTTCTTATGTTGAACCCTAAACTTTTCCACATTAGGATTAAACATAGGTCTTAATTTGACATTTTGTGAACAATAAAATCATGTTCTCTATTTGACATGGTTTCTTATTTGAATAAAATAAGTGCATCTCTCTCTTAACCTGCAGTTGAATTTTCTCTATATAATATTCCTCTAGTTATTCTTTTCAAATAAATGAAATATTTTATCCCTCTCACAATTTTATTTCTTTTAATACATGTTTAAAGATCACTGTACCCCTAAACACCCATGTTTGATATTTTGACTGAAATGTATTACAACTGTTCATGCTTTAATTCACATTTCTAAAAAGTGTCCTATTCTTAAAAATCACAGAATAAATATTAATTGAAACTAATGGAAATAATATTAGGATCATACCATAAAAAAACTTATGCAACTAAATTTAACCAGTCGATCAATCCTTCAACAAACAAGTAAATTAATGTGAATTTTAACTTGAGCACTAACAAAAGCAATAAGTAATCTTAATTTTAAATAGGCCAGTTAAATCCCCATTGACAGCTTTGCTTGGCGTCACTGTCATTCAGTCTCCTACATCTTTAGCTAGGGAGCTCCAGCTTTTACTTCCGATTTGTAGGCCATTTGGAGGCATTTTCTTTCAATAAAAACCAGTTCCATCAAAATTTAGAATCTGATATTTGTCATAGCCGTCATCATCAATCAGTATTTTAACATAGGAGAGAAATGGCTTCACAGCTTCATCTTCTGCACTGGCGGTGTTACCATTTACATAAACATTTGAGGAAAATATAATAGTCCTTACATAAGGATTGCAGCTTACGCAGAATTTTCGGCCATTTTTCCTTAAGATTTTCATATATTGCTAAGACTTTTTTTAATTGTAGAAATTGTTCCTTAATGTTTCATACTATTAATGTATTATGAAAATTGGCTTTGAACTAATGCTACATGAACAGACACTAGCCTCCTTGTGGAATAAATTATTGTTGCACACCTGCTAATTTAATATATAGCAACATAAAGAAATGAGGATTTTGGCAGCATAGATTATACTCAGTAATTTTATCTGTTTCACAAATTTGGGATGTAATAAAGCAGGATTATCATTATAATATTTCAGTAGTTTTGTGTCTATTGCCTAAGTTTGTCTGAGGTTTTGGAAGCACTCATGCTACTGATTGTACTCAGTTCCCTCCACTGACCCCTGACTTCTTTGCCCAGTAACTCTACCTTAACTGGGTCACTCAGTAGCTACATTTTTAAAGTTTCATTTTTTGAAAATTATAGTTTAGAACCTTTTACTCTACTATACTTTTATTAAATTTAAACTCATATTTCCAAATGTTTTATATTTATAGAAAAAATGTAATACCTACATATTTAGTCTAAATTACTCAGTCTTTTCACATTTTACATCTTTTGCATTGAGACCAATTTTAAATTTCTTCACCCCTCCTTTACACATTATTCTTATGTCTCCATGCCATACTCAAAGGAGAAAGCAGTTTGAAATGTCAGAATAATTTATCTGTAGAATTACGTTCAACATTGAGTAATAATGGTTTAAACAGGAATTCATTTTCTCAACAAACAGGCACAAAACTGTAGAGAATAGACTAGAGTGTCAGCTATACTAAGGGAGCATTAGCTCATTTTTTTTCTATCAACCCTGAGCTATGTGATTTCTACTTTTAAGGTCACCTCATGGTCCAAGATGGCTACTGGAGCATCAACCACTACATGTGATATTCAGACAG
>NW_011888802.1:3457217-3461240 GCF_000151845.1 Pteropus vampyrus | reverse complement strand
CTTTTATTTCTGTTTACTTCTATTTGAATTATTTCTATTTTTCTAGAAAATTCAACACAGTAATGAAATATTCACATTTATTAACAGAGAGCTTGTTAATCTATTGTCTATCATTTTAATTTCATATCTAGATTTATTCCCTGTCTAAATTCTGATTTTGGTATTTGTGTTTCCTTTTCCATAATTTGGCTAAGAAGTACTGTATCGAGCTTTTTATTCTTTCAAAAACCAAATCTGGATTTGTATCAGATGGCTGCTTTTCTCTTTTTAAAATAATGTCTATGCTGTTATATTATCTTTATTGATTAGTATTTACCATGTTATTTTTGGAAATTATAGGCGAATGTTTTATTTAAAATGTTATTTGCTTATTAATGCAGGTGTTTAAAATGATGCGTTTTTTTTCATAAATCTGTTGCATTACAAAGCTTCTGAAGGACTTACTGTATATAATTTTTGAGGCATGAACATTGTTCTGTAAATTACCTTGTCTTCAAGGAAACCATATATAATGTAAATTCAGGTTTACTGTCTGCAAACTACAGACAGTAAGATGGACCCATTTTGCAACCACTATAAGATATATAAGTATTATTAATTTATATTTATACTCATTTTTTACACATGCAAACGTTTCTCAAATGATATTTATGTGAAAATGTACACTTGAAAGGTAAAGATAGCCAAATCCTATTCAAGTATGTTAATGGTACATAGTAATACTAAGAAAGTAAATTAAACTTAAATTATTTTGCAAATTAAGACAACCAACTATTTTCTCCTCTATGCAGTATATAGCCTTTTGTACTAAAAATAAAACATATTAGCCTTTTTAGATTTAACTACCTCTATGTAGTTTAGTTCTCAAACAGTGGAACCAAATAGTTTGTCTACCAATGCAGTCTTTCCTCAAATCTCTGTGTGTTAAACTCAGACTTGCTTAGTCACTTTTTATTACTTTTTAAAAGCACAGGCAACTTTCCAAGATATTTTATCAAAATCACTTTATTCTTTTCTTATGAGAAAGGTCATACTGAGTCCATTTACAACAATAGAAGTATTCATAAAAATAAAAGGTTACATATCACACCTGAGCATGAGTGGTCAGAATTTACTGAAGAATTATTCTTGTGCCCTTCAGACTTCATCTTTTTTAATCCTTCAGCTTTTATAATCTCTCTTCAGCAGAATCATTAATATTTTGTTTTAGTTAAGCAAGTGGGAATTTTAAATGAGCTGCGATGCAAGTAGCTGGCCAAAAGCCCACCCCCTTTAGTCTAGCCACATTGCCCTTTTTTGCATATCAATGGCCCCATTTCTCATGTTCCCCTGTGTTATGCAGAGCTGATCCAACACAAAGCTTCTTTTGAATTAAAAGAAGATGAACACAGGGGTCAGTTTATCAGACCTGGAAGGAGAGAAGAAATGAGCTCAACAAGCAGTGAAGCAATCTGGAATACAATCAAGGACAAGAGCAAAATCAGATTTATACATTTGCATCGCTTCATATTCTCTTTCGTTTTTAATAGTCAAAAAGCAGCTTTTCCAATTTTAAATTTTGGATTTATTTTCATTTGTTTTTAACAACTTAAAATGACTGAACACAGGTAAAAAATAAAATATTTATCTATTCATAAATAACTTTTTAGGTAATATTCAGATAATAGGAAAAGAAACAATTCCTCAATATATTGATATGGGTAAAGTACATCCTAAAGAAAGAGTGTTCTTGTTGCATTGTTTTAAAGCGGCATTCCTCAGTAGATGCATAATGTGAAATGCATATGTCATTAAAATTTTTCAAGGATCCACATTAAAAGTAATTTAATGAAGCACGTGAAGTTAGATTTATTACTCTACTTTTTAACCCCAAATATCCAACATATTGTTTCAAAGGTAATCAATATAAAATTATTCACGGGATATATTACATTTTTTTATTTTTTCATGTTAAGACTTCAAAATTGGATATGTATTTTACACATGATGGCATATTTCAATTTGGAGTAGCCATACTTATGTCAGTGAAAGAAAGTCAAAATGTAAGAAAACTTTTATAAGAGTTTATTTCAGCCAATAACTGAGAGTATGCCTGTAAACAAGGGATAGAGAAAATGCTCTGGAGAATGGCATTTTAGCAGGTTTTTTTTATACATTTAGAATCAAAGGAGAAAACAATTGGGAGGTTACGTAAAATCCATGGGTGGTAGTTTAAGGAGGTGAGAGAAAACAAAGAAGGGAAATCACTAGGATTGGATAAAAGTAAAATATAGATACACACTTCTTTTACAATGGTAGGTACCAGATAATTAACATTTAATATTTAAAGTAAATAGAGATGGTATGTAGGCAACAGGATAGTAATGAGAAGTTTTGTGAGCATTGTGCCCTGGTGCCTGTGGGGTCAGGAAAAGATAGTTACTGACCTTCCAGAGGTATGTTACCATAGATGCATAAGAACAATGGACAGGTCTCCTTTAAGGTGAAAATTAACCTTTTGTTACTAAGGAAACTATAAGCCCGGGACATGACTACCCACCATGACCAGCCCACTTAGGAATTTGTGATCAGATCATCTTGTGTGATTATTTTCCTGTCACTGAGCTTATGAGACCCAACCTGTAGCCCCCTGAGTTTATCCAGTCTGCTATGTAACCCCTTTTTAATTTATACTTCATATTCTCCATAATCATATGCAGTAGGGGGCTACTGCATTGGAGAGTACAGGTCTAGAAAAAGACTATTTCAATTATGACTAAAAATAATATTTTGGATGTTCTTTTGGATAATCATTCATGAGTTCAAACATTTAGTATATAGCCATTGACTGCTACCTTCATCATAAAATATGCATGACCAAAATAATGTTGAGCATTGACCACTTAGATTATGTGACAGCATCTTTATTTTCTTTTATTCCTCCATATTACATTTTAACAAAAACAAAACACAAAAGCATTGTATCAACATTGGCGGTGTTGATTTTTACTTTTATGTCTAGTTAGCTTGGTTGTTGGAAGGACAAAATTTACTTAGGAAATAAATTTTCTAAAGATGTTTGAAGATCTAGTTAACTCCATTGCAAGTCCTAGAACTTATACAAATTACTTAAATCTCTGAGCCTCAGAAAAACTGATTTGTAATAAATATAAAGTCATATTAATAAAAACAATTTCACAGGTAATCTATTTTTAGTAAGGAGAATCCTAACCTAATCTCCCAGTCCCCAAGATAACATGTTCTGATCCCTGGAACCTGTGAATATGACAAGTCATTCCCATGATCATATTTTGTTATATAGCACAGCTGGCCTTAAGAAAGGGAGATTATTTGATAGAATTGACCTAAAAGCAGTGATTTTTTTTTTTCCTGGCACTCACAAGAAAATTCTGAAAGATTCAAAGCAGGAGAAGGATTCAATGTGTTTTTGTTGCTTTGAAGATGGAGGTGGTTACTTGAGTAGGAATGCAGGTGGCCTTGATGTGTTAAACTGACAGCCATTAGAAAAATGGGAAGTAGGTCCTTCTTCTTCAAGGAACTATATTCTGTCAACAGTCTGCATGACCTTGAAAGTAAATCCTTCCCCAAAACCTCTGGACACTAGCTCAGTGCACTAATATCTTGATTTTGCTCTGATGAGACCCTGAGCAGGTAAGCTAGTGAGCCACGCCAGACTTTTGACTTATAGAACTCTGGGACAATAAATTGGGTATTGTTTTAAGCCACTAAATTTGTGGTAATTTGTTATGGCACCAATAGAAAACTAATATACTGTGGGAGACTATCTTGTATCCTATAAAATATTTTACAATTTTTAGACATTATAAGTGGAACACAGAATACATTAGATTCTCTCTTTAAACTCTTTGCAGATAAATTAGGTTTGTATGTTCTGTGACCAAATACAGTATTTCTAAATACTTTCATAAGTATTTCAATTTATCATTCTTAAAAGCATGAAGTATTTGAGAGTATTAATAAGCAAATGCAAAGTCATTATCACCACTGAATAACCAAAATATC
>NW_011888802.1:3440106-3457167 GCF_000151845.1 Pteropus vampyrus | reverse complement strand
GGAAACTATAAGCCCGGGACATGACTACCCACCATGACCAGCCCACTTAGGAATTTGTGATCAGATCATCTTGTGTGATTATTTTCCTGTCACTGAGCTTATGAGACCCACCCTGTAGCCCCCTGAGTTTATCCAGTCTGCTATGTAACCCCTTTTTAATTTATACTTCATATTCTCCATAATCATATGCAGTAGGGGGCTACTGCATTGGAGAGTACAGGTCTAGAAAAAGACTATTTCAATTATGACTAAAAATAATATTTTGGATGTTCTTTTGGATAATCATTCATGAGTTCAAACATTTAGTATATAGCCATTGACTGCTACCTTCATCATAAAATATGCATGACCAAAATAATGTTGAGCATTGACCACTTAGATTATGTGACAGCATCTTTATTTTCTTTTATTCCTCCATATTACATTTTAACAAAAACAAAACACAAAAGCATTGTATCAACATTGGCGGTGTTGATTTTTACTTTTATGTCTAGTTAGCTTGGTTGTTGGAAGGACAAAATTTACTTAGGAAATAAATTTTCTAAAGATGTTTGAAGATCTAGTTAACTCCATTGCAAGTCCTAGAACTTATACAAATTACTTAAATCTCTGAGCCTCAGAAAAACTGATTTGTAATAAATATAAAGTCATATTAATAAAAACAATTTCACAGGTAATCTATTTTTAGTAAGGAGAATCCTAACCTAATCTCCCAGTCCCCAAGATAACATGTTCTGATCCCTGGAACCTGTGAATATGACAAGTCATTCCCATGATCATATTTTGTTATATAGCACAGCTGGCCTTAAGAAAGGGAGATTATTTGATAGAATTGACCTAAAAGCAGTGATTTTTTTTTTTCCTGGCACTCACAAGAAAATTCTGAAAGATTCAAAGCAGGAGAAGGATTCAATGTGTTTTTGTTGCTTTGAAGATGGAGGTGGTTACTTGAGTAGGAATGCAGGTGGCCTTGATGTGTTAAACTGACAGCCATTAGAAAAATGGGAAGTAGGTCCTTCTTCTTCAAGGAACTATATTCTGTCAACAGTCTGCATGACCTTGAAAGTAAATCCTTCCCCAAAACCTCTGGACACTAGCTCAGTGCACTAATATCTTGATTTTGCTCTGATGAGACCCTGAGCAGGTAAGCTAGTGAGCCACGCCAGACTTTTGACTTATAGAACTCTGAGACAATAAATTGGGTATTGTTTTAAGCCACTAAATTTGTGGTAATTTGTTATGGCACCAATAGAAAACTAATATACTGTGGGAGACTATCTTGTATCCTATAAAATATTTTACAATTTTTAGACATTATAAGTGGAACACAGAATACATTAGATTCTCTCTTTAAACTCTTTGCAGATAAATTAGGTTTGTATGTTCTGTGACCAAATACAGTATTTCTAAATACTTTCATAAGTATTTCAATTTATCATTCTTAAAAGCATGAAGTATTTGAGAGTATTAATAAGCAAATGCAAAGTCATTATCACCACTGAATAACCAAAATATCCCATTCTTATTAATGGAACATATAGAATGATATTGAAAAAATATGTAATTTTGTTTTTTGTCCTCCGTATCATAGCATGGAGCAAAGTAAATCTCTTAAGTAATATCAGTTAATGATGTGAAAGATACTAGTGATGAAATTATGAAAACAATATTGAAAAATAAAGGAGAGAATAATGTGTTTCTATAAAAGGCTATTTTATAGTGCTTTTAATATGAAGTTAAATATTTCATTAATCTATAGCAAACATAATAATTATTCTGGCATTCAATACTGGTTTATGAATTTTAATGATCTTTAATGAAATTTAATCTCAATGATTGAGATAAAAATGCTTTTTCTGCTTCAATGTAGTGCATCTTAATATACAATTTCAGAACATATTTTATTACAGGAAGTATATTTAAATGATAATTTTTCATGTGAATACACTCACACGTATCTTAGATAGCAGTGTCAAGTCGAGTCATCTGAGATAGAAAAATCAATGTAAAATTAGAAGTACAAGAGATTATTAAGGAATCATCTGAGGAAGATAAAGGCAAAGGGAGCAGGGCAAGACAAGAGGGAGTCTTCATACAGTAATTCATCTCTGAACTGAGAAAAAAGAGGGGAAATAGGAATGGTAGCCAGTGCCCTGGGTTATAGTACAGTTCTCCAAATGCTTCGTTCTGTCCAAGCAAAAGTTTTCCATTTGAGAAATTTTACCATGTATGTTTCTGGACTCTGAAATCTGTTCCCTTAGTGAGTTCTATTTTTGTGTTATTACTGTACAGTCTTAATTAAGTACAATTTCATTGTATATCTTGATTTCTGGTGGTGTAAATCCTCCAGCCTTTTTTTTCTTTTTTTAAACTTACCCTACAGATTCTTGATATTTCCATTTCTAGGTGAATTTTAGAATTAACTTGTCAATGTCTTCAAAGCCCCGCTGGGATTTGATTAATATTTCATTAACAATAGAGAATAATTTGAGGAGAAATGTCATGTTTATGCTGCTAGTTTTTCAATATATAAACATGGAATAATTATCTACCCATTTATTTAGATATATTTAATTTTTTTCTCAGTAATATTTTGTAGTCTCTTGTATAAAGAACTTGTATATTTTGTTAATTTTATTTTATTTTTTATTAGACACTGCTTAATAGTGCACAGTGAAACCATACTCAAATATCTTCCAATAAGTGTTATGGAATATAAATAGACTAGAAACTCGACCTTCTGGAGAACTAGAAAACTTGAGATCTATACTCACATGCTTTTTGTTCTTTCTCATAATAAAAATTTCCAATTAATAACCTAGCCTTTGGTTCACTGTGTATTTGGTGACTGCACACTCAGGGAGAGAAAATTAAGGAAGTACAGCAGAATTTCAATGCCATAATTACCTATTCTTGCTTCCCAACGTGTGTGTGTGTGTGTGTGTGTGTGTGTGTTCATATTTATATTCCTTAGACCACTAATTTGTGTAGTTCAGCCCATAGAATTTTTTTTCATGTGTACAAAGATGTTTCTGAAATTGGTCAAGGCAATTATAAAACTGAAGGCATATTATAAACTAGGCCAAAACTTTACCCCCAGTCTATCTCTTTATTGAACTATGCCTCGCTAAGTCTTCCAATCGAATCATCAATAAAGATAATTTTTTGACCTGACATGATAGCTTTGCTTGAATTTCCCACTGCAAATGTTATAGAATGCTGTATGTTAGATAACTATGAGCTCAAATCTATTATTAAATTTCTATTAGAAGACTTAATTAGAACACTTAAAAGAAAATTAAATTCCTTCTCTTTTGAGCCACAAAGAAATTAAAATTCTGAATAAACATATTCCTCAGGAGCTAATATGAATAAAGATAGTAGGCTGACTACATAAAAATCACCCAAGGTGCTTCTAAAAATACATATTTTTACCTATGTTTCTTCTTCCCATTCTGATTTAGTAGATCTGGGCAAATACAACATTATTTTAAAATGTCCCAGGTGATTTTTCTAAGCAACTTGACAAGGAAACTACTCTGCATTGTTCCAGTTGTATAATATTATTACTGTTATTGCTATAGAGCATAGATCAATGCAATACAAGAATTTAAAATCCTTACAATTATTCGTTCTCACTGGGTACTGTTTTAACTAATTGTAGTCAGACTTCGTCTTTAGCAACTGTATCCTACACCATTTGCCAATTAAACAGATATAGCTCTTTTACCACTTTATAAAGATAGATTATCTGTATAATCCAAGACTTTTATGTATTACACTTTTTCAAAAGTCTGAATATTCAACAGGATTTAATAGGACCATTCTATAATCTCTTTTATTTTAACTAAAGTAAAAACATGTCTTTATATTACTATTATTTGGTGAAAGATTAATAAGAAAGAAAACGATATTAAGAAAAACACTTCAAAATTTTATTTTCAACATTATATACATAATCAATTCACTCAGGTTATTCTGGAAGCACAAATAAAAGACTGAAATTATTTTGGAGAATCATTATTTCCTCAAGTTTAATTGTGGCATTGCAACCTTTACCAGTGGGAAGAATTCAGGGGATGAGATTAACTAATATTGGGAATTCAAATTTATGTACTTCACTCGCTCATTAATTGGGTTACCTGAATCAAAAATATTTCCTCATAAAATTTGGAAATTTATAACAATTATTCAGTCCTTGGTTCTTGCTTGACTGTTACTGTGCATCTAATATACTAACATATCTAATTAACATTTTTCCTTTGAACCCTGCATTTCACACACACACACACACACACACACACACAAACGGAAATGACTGTGGGTTCTTCATGTGACAACTACTCTCTTTCCTCCTGTGAACAGAATATTCTATAGTTAATGCAGGTAACATTAATCAAAGACCATGAACATAGGTTTCCTACATTGCTAGTATTTACAACCTGCTTCATAACACACACCTCTTTATGACACCAGACATCTTGCTTCCAATACCTTCCCATTTGTTGTCTAGCCTATATGTTTATTTTCCTGGCATCCACCTCCAGATTGGTATAGTCCTCTTAGAAAGACCTGAGAATTCATTGGGGTCCAGTTCTACAAAATGCATCAATAGTTCAAGAAATCTTGATCAGTTTTGTCCCTTTAAAAAATCCCTTCAAACTAGCCTTCTTTCAAGAGTTCAAATTCTTGTCCTGATCTATATTAAATCTTTTGTATTTTTATTTTATTCCCCTTTCATTCTTGTTAGAATTGTACATCTTCTTTGGACTCATCACTTCCCAGTTCTTTTCATTTATACTTTCCCATCTATGCTTAACAGGTGAACTAGATTTTCACTTACAAAATATTTATGGCAGTTAATGAAATAGTCATGAACCTAGAAGCTTAATTAAAAAGGTAACTACTAGATTAAGGAACATTAATTCACTACCTTAATTTAATGTAGTGAATTCTTATCTCTCAATCATCATTGCATATGAGGCAGCACATGTTAGGAAGAAAGTAAATACTATAGTCCCTGTGTCCCCATGCTCCTGCTTCATTATTCTAGCCCTTTAACATTAGGAAACCCATCGACCCAGGAGTAAGTAGTCAGGCTCTGGAGTCAAACAACTGGGCTCAAATGCTAGCCCTGATATTCATTTGTTTTGTGACTTTCGCTACTACCTCTCGAGCTTCTGTTTTCTCATTTATAAAATTGGCCCCCAAATTGTACATATACCACAGAAGTGTTGTGAAACAATGTATATAAAAATATTTATCATGGTAACTGGCATATAGTGAACATGTGAACACTAAATGTGTTAGAAGATTTGTTTTGTTTTGTTTTGTTTTGTTTTGTTTTACTTACCTCGTTGGAATTAGAATTTGACATTTTTTCTTTTACATATAACATACTCAGGCTTAATGATCATTTACACATAAGGTGGGATTCATGCTTATTTTATGATTTTAATGTTAATAAAATATTTCCAATAAGGTGTTAATATCCAAAATATATAAAGAACTTATATAACTCAATAGCAAAACAAAACAAAACATTTGATTAAAAATGGACAGAAGATCTGATTAGACATTGTCTAATGAAGAGACACAGATAACAGTATGTACATGAAATGATATTCAACATTATTAATTATCAGGAAAATCAAAAAACCACGATGAGATCGCTTCACACCTATTAAAATGGCTAATTTATCAAATAAACAAGAAATAACAAGTGATGGCAAGGATGTGGATAAAAGAGAACCCTTCCTTATGCACTATTGGTAGGACTGTATTGATCCAGCCACTATGGAAAGCAGTATGGAAGTTCCTCAAAAAAATTAAAAGTGGAGCTGCTGTATGATCCAGCAATTCCACTTCTTGATATTTATCTAAAGAAAACAAAAATACTGACTTGAAAATATATATGGACCCCCTTGTTCACTGTAGCTTTATTTACAATAGGATATGGAAACGTACTAAGTGTCTATTAATGGATAAATGGAAAAAGCATTATGCTAAGTGAAATAAGTCAGACAGAGAAAGACAAATACCATGTGATCTCTATTTTATATAGAATCTAAAAACAAAATCAGCAACAAAAATCCAAGCTCATAGATGTGGAGAACAGATTGTAGTGCCAGATGCTTGGTGTATGGGGTGGGAGAACTGGGTGAGAAGGGTCAAAAGGAAACAAAAATAATACAAAAAACATTGGTAGGTATAATAAACATTGGTAGGTATAATATTGGCTGCTATAATAAACTTCCATAGACTGGGTGGCTTATAAACAACTGAAATTTATTTTTTATAGTTTTGGAGATTGAGAAGCCCAAGATCAAGGAACCAACAGATTTGTTGTCTGTTCATTGTCTCCAGCAATTCTCTTTTGGGATCTACCCTTTTATTGGCAAAATGGTTGCAGCAGCTCCAGCTCCTGCATACTTTTGGATTCAAGTTATATAGGTAAGATTACGTTTGTTGAAAAAAAAAAGTACCACCTGTATTATTAGAAATATTTTTCTTTTATTAATTATTTAAGTTTAATTTGAAAATAAAATTAGAAATAGGGATGCAGAAGATATAGGAATGATTAGTGAATACATAGAAATATATAAGTACATATGTAAATATAAGCTACAGTACAAATAAGGACCAAACTATGCATATATGGAATAGGGGAACATGTCTTCTCTTAGTTCTTCTGGCTGCTCTAATGATCAAATTGATATGAGACAGATTAATAGAAAATAACCAAATTTAATTACATATGTACATTCGGAGATTTTTTAAAGAATATAGAGCCCCAGGACAAATAGTGCAGTTGAGACTTATATGCCATTCTAAAATAAGGAGAAGGAATTAGGGATCTGGGACTTGAAAAGGGAAGCAGGCAGTTCACAGGTAGATGAGAAGAAGCAAATATTTGCTACTTATATTCTTGCTAGGCCCACAGAAACAATGGGACACCAGAAGGGAGTCTAAGAACCAGACATTGCTTGGTTTCTCCCTATCTGCCACACTGAGTTCATGTATGCTAAGGTGATAGATCCCTTCCTGAAGCAGGTATGACTATCTGAATTCTTTTAGGCAGTTAGTGACTGGTAAAAGGCTTTTCTTGAGTCCTATATTTCTTCAAAATAACCTGCTTAAAAGAATCAATATCCTCAAAACAGACATATTTTTTGGTGACAAACTCTGCTCCCCCTCACATAGTTACTACAGATCTTATTTCTGTAACTCATCGCATGGTTGTGCATCGGAGCAATTGTAAACCAATTTAGAAAACATAAACATTAGATGTATATTTTATGCTTACATCAAAATAATTCCAGATGGTTTAAAAATTTTAAAGTAAAATATAAAACCATATGAGTAGTAGAAGAAAAAACTGATTTAAAATTGAGCATCGGTTATTTATTTTAGTGAATACATTCAAAGCTTCTGGATACTTATGTGCATATTAAAACAAGAATTATATAATTTCCACTGATACAAATTTTAGTGACTTTCTGCATTGAAAAACATACTACTCTTAATTAAAGCTCTTAACTATCTTGAGACTTGATATTTGGAAGAACAAATAGAAGTATCTTCAGATCCCTTATGCAAGTGCCACTGATTCTTTTTATTTTATACCTTCTGGAACATCATTTGTGCCTCTAGCTATGTTATTACCCCCTATCATTTTCCATTAATTTGTTTCGCACCCTTATTGTAGAAAGCTTTAGAGCTTAGTTTAATGATTTTATTTTATTGCTATGTTTACACCATAAGTCATCTTTTAAAATGTCATTAAATAAGATTAGAACAAAAAACTTAACATTGCTCTCCTTAGAATCTCAGTAAATGAACACTAGATAGCTTGCCATTTATAATTAGTATTACATTGTACATCAACTAAACATCTTTCTGCATAAACTAATACTCTCAAGCTAGTGTATATAATACCTCTACAATCTAATGCACATAATGAACGAGGAAAAAGTAATGGTAATATCAGGGAATTAAAAACAAAATTCAATGGTAAGCAATATTTTGTGGAGGCAAGGACATTTTAGAAACAAGAACATAATTTAAAATTCAAAGCAAGAAAACCATACAAAATAAATAAATAGGAAGGAATGTATACAAACAGTTTTTTTAAATTTGATATATATGAAAAATAATGCTTAACTTGCCAGATGGGCAAAAAGAAGAATGGATGGCTATCATAGTGGAAAATTTTTTCGTTTGTCATATACCAATAAAATTACAATATTTCACATTTTTAAAAATTTTAGTAACAAAATGAGTTACAAAAGATTGGCTAGTTAGAATCTGAATTAGACATTTGGATGAAAATATAAAATAAAGGGAAAAATGTGTTACAAGGAAGGTCTTTGTAGCAGGTGCATTTTGTCCTACATTCTTTCTTACTAAAATATTTTTTTTTCATAATGGCAAATTTCCACCTCAGTGACATTGAATGATTATTTTATTGTTTGTTCTAAAGTTTTTGGAAAAAATCTTTGGACTATATGAGAAGTGAAACATATGGAAGTATTTCTCCTTTGCTTAATCACTGTAGGTGCACTGTATTTACCTCTGATTTCCCAAACTATTGCTTTTTCTCTCTTTCCATCTCTTTACACATGTAGAAACAATGTGTATTTGAGCAATTTGTAAGACCTTTGTTTCTATAGTGGGAAATTAAACTGTCTCCTAAACAAACAAAATACTGGCATAAAAATAACATCTCACTGCTTCATATCCTAAGTGAATATAAAGTAGAAGTCATTGGTTATTCAGGTGCCGGAATCAAATTGAATATAAGGAAAGTGTACACATTTTAATGGACTCGTGCATTTTATTCGTTATGATTAATCTTTGTGACTACTTTTATCCATTGTGTAACACTTGTTCTGATAACATAAAAAGAGAGAAACAGAGCAAATTGAGAAAAGTATATATTTTGAAGACAAAGGGACTTGTGACTGATTATGACTGTCATCAGTTTTGAAATAGTGACCTGGGAAAGTTATTTAACCGCTTTGAATTCTAGTTTTCTCATCCATGAAAGAAGGCTACTTATAATATCTACATTTTAGGGCTATTGTGAAGGTTAAATGTGTTGAGTAGGTAAGGAAATTTTTTGGCAGAATGCCTGATAGATTTGATACCAAATGCTACTTAACATGATTACTATTTCATTGTTACTATATAAACAGTTTAATACTTGGAACATGGTAGACATTTGGTTAATGGTAGATAACATATTTTGAGAATCTTTATATTGCCTAATTTTAATATATGGAAAATACTTAGATATAGAGATACATATATATAAATATATATAGATAAATACATATATAAATAACTCCTTGTTTATCGAATAGTAGAATGAGAACAAATTATTTTATTATGATCATTTATTAAGGTAATAATTATATAGTATTTACTACATTAATATATTCACATATGGATACTATATTTATATAATATTTATTATAGGACTATAACATAATTAATATGTAATATACTACAGTAAATTAATAATGTATAATATATAATTAACATGTCATAATAAAATTATATATTAATATATGCATATAAGGTACATACACATATATGTACATATAATATACATATGTATATAATTATGTTATACGTGGTGTGGGCATATATAATATATAATTCATATATAATATTATATTTATTATGTTTTTCTTGAAGAGTGTACATCCGATCATGTTACCAACCATCTGAGAAACCTAAAGAGTTTTCCGCTGCCTATGGAATGAAATCCAAGGGCTTGAATATCAAGTGCCGTACACTTTATTTCTTGGCCTGCACAATTTTTTGTTGGCATATTTTTATCTTTTATTTATTCATTCCTTTTCTCTGTTTCTTCCTCCTTTCTTTTTTCTCTTTCCTTTTTCTCTTTTTTAAAATTTGAATGTTTCAAATTTTATCGTAAGGTATATAAACGATAACAATGCTGAAAAGTATCTTTCTGACATTTTCTTCTCACACCTTCACTGCTACTCTCCCTAGGAGCTCAATGCTATGAATTTGTTATATAGTCTTTCGGAACATTTTCTTTGCATATGCAGTGAAAAAATACCTTGAAATATTAATCCTAATTATTTATTTTTCACATTTCCTTATATATGCCATCCCCCCATATCCAAGTCATCCATATTACAAAGTGATCAATTATAGCAGAAAAAATATTTGAAAGCAGTCAATATCATATGTCCTGTTTTGTTTTTTAATTCAAAACTATCTCTTGAAGTCTTTAACAGAAAAAAAAATTAAAATCCCAAGCCTTTTAATTTACACAGGCGGAATTTTTTTTTTCAGTTCGTTGATGGGAAGAGGAGGATTCTCTTGAGAATCAGAAAAGAAGTAAAGCATGATCTTAAGGCTAGAATATCATAATAACGCACTTAGGTTATTTAATATGCTATTTAACAGATATTCTGTTTTGCTTTCTTTGAAGCATATGGCAAGTTTGCACTTCCTATTTCCATGTAGGTTTGTGGGACCTTGTGGCAAATTCTGGACAATGAACTGAAAGTGTTAGTAATATGTGTCACTTTGAGGCCAACATCTCTAAATAATTAATACTAAGGAGAGAGCGACCAATGGTTCTTTTTTTTTTTCTATCTACCAGGACAGTTGGTCCTGATCCAGATGAAGACTGATCCATCTTTTTTTTGTTACAGAGTACAAGTGGCACAGAGCAAAGCCTTAACAGACCCACAATGGACATATATAGCCAAAACAAGAAATAAACCTTTGTGGTAAACTACTAAATTTTGTTGTTACAGAAGTAACACTTAAATTCCAACTAATGCAAGATTGCAAAGAGAAAACAAAGCCTGCATGTCCTGAGGAAAACGAACAGGTGAAACAAAATTATCTTTAGACTGACAGAGTTTATGATTTCGGGAGATCATAGATCCTTGGGGAAAAGGAGCAGGCATGCAGGGTAAACCGTCAAGAGTTCTTGAGATGGCTCCTTTGCTCCTATAAACCACATGAGAGCTAAGCCAAGGCAAAGCCTCACCTTTAAGTTAAAAGTGCACATCACCAGTATAGAGCAGTTAACCTCCTTGTCTAGTGAAATCTTTCCTGTGACAGTGGCCTAAATGTTTTTAGTGCATGATGTAGCAGAAGTTATGCTCACTCATTCAGTGCCCCAAGACCTGAATGAACTAATCCTCACTGATTCAGGTGGACATATCCATTATGTACTGCATTTTGTGTCACTGTCCCTCTCAAAGAGAGACAGGGTTCCTAGAAATCCAAAGGGGTAATTGTAGTCAAGAAAATAAAACACTGTCTTTAATAGGATGAGAATACACCATGATGAGAGCCACTTTGATAACAGAAGTATTCACACATGAATTTATCATTCTGCAATCAAATACATGTTGTGGCATACACATGTTACACGTGGTAATGCACATGTTACATGTGGTAATATATCTTAGATTTTTACTTTTTAGTGTGGTATTGCATTTATATTCCATAACATATTTACATACTTCCATAATAATACTCACTTATAATAGTTTTCATTTTAACATATAAATAATGCTTCAATAATAATTTTATGTATTTCTCTCAAACAGATCACTTAAAGTAGAAATTCTGCACCAAGAGACATGGATTACTAATTTTAACATCATTGATAAATCGTCTTACAAAAAATAGCGATTTACTTACCCACAAACAACATATGATATTGTTTGCCTACACCTGTTACAACAGTAAATAATAAATGTCTTTCAACTTTTTGGTCTTGCTATCTTAGATTATGCAACAACTTCTTTCTCAGCTGTTCCTCAGCATGTGAAACCACACTCGCTTCTCAGCTGTCTGACTAATTCGTGTTTTCTTCTTTATGTTCATGATGCTTCTTTTGTCTGAAATGTCCTTTCCCTCAAACACCTGCTCTTCCAGAGACAGCTTACAGTTGATCTCTCTCCTGGGAAGCCTTTTCTGAGCTGCTGGTTGAATTGACCAATATATCTTTTGCGTCCTTAAAAAGAACTACAGAATCTTCTATAATAATTTTCAAATAATTTCATTTTCTGGCTCCTTTTTTACCTCTGTAAGTGAATTAAGAACTGAACCTGGGACTAATGAGTATTGTATCCTTTGTACTTCGCATAAGACCTGGTACTGAATGTTTGCTTAAGGAATTGATGAGGAAATATTTGCACAAACCACCCCTAGGTAAAGAAACTGCCCCTTCTGAACAATGCAGAACCTAAGCTTAATGCTCGGCCATGGTTCAATATGTCCAAGCTTAATTTGAGAGAAAAAGAGAGAAAGAGAATTTTCTCTTCTTCTTAACTGATGTGGAATAAAATTAGAGTTCTTTAGGGGCGACAAATGGAGAACCAGGCTCTGCTATGTTGATGATCTTTGAAAAAATTGCAATTATATAGAACTATTAATTGCTAAAAGTTGAATTAAACTCTATCACAGGAAATACTATATATAAGGATGCATTAGATTTCACAGCTAAAACTATCAACTCAGAACCTAGCACTGTTCCTAGTATGAAATGAATAGCGAACACATGATTTTTGCCTGAATGTTACTGTAGTAGAAGATAATTCACTTACAATGGCCTATGTACTGATTATGGAAAAAAAAGCAAATTAGGTATAAAAATCTAGTTTTGCTATATAATAGTTGTATGATAATTAGAAAACCCCGAAAATTTTCTTATGACATACTTGGTATTATAGCTATTAAAAAGTTAAATTAATTCTTCATAATGTTATTGTCATAATGAAATGAGATTAATTATAATTAATTGTAATATTGTATTGAATATGTCAAAGTAAATACTTCTTGTTTGTCATGAATAGTCTATTTGAATAAATGTATCTATCTGTACAATTGTAAAACATGTGAATTGGAATATTCCAAAAAGTTCTACATAAAATGTTTATCACATAATTCATCATGATTTTTCATACAAATACAAACCAATAAAAATCTGAAACAGGAATTTATTTTTCAGGTGATGAAGGATTTATTACTCTATGTTGAAAATTTGAATACATAGTCTCTTCTCATTTCCTGAGTTCTGCAATAAGATTAATGTTTTAAATTATCATAAAAAGTTTTATTATCTGACAAGAATGACTGGAGTTGTAGAATTCTGCTTTAATATTTCTTTAATGATCTCTCAACACCTATACGAAGCAAGTGTTTTGTCATGGATATCGTCTTGCATCTCCCAAACTGGAGTCTCACTCACACTTATTAATAGTGTAATCTCGAATGAGTTATCTATCCTCTGACTGTGTTTTTCACCTAGGAAATGAAGAAAATTATACACTATACCTTATATGTTAGTTATGAAATTAATCATTATCTGATAGCTCTTAAACATTTATTCTATATAAGTTACAAAAACCACCTTTGTTTTCTATACATTATTACTTGTATCAGTAATTGATGAAGCAATTAGCATAGTACAGTGGACTAAATAGGTGCTCAATAAATGTAATTTATTTTCTGTTTCTTTAAGTCCATGTCCTTAATTTTAAATACAAATATGGCAATATCCTGACTGCATGAAAACTATACACCAGTCAGTTCTTCAGTGTGTCATTAAATAAGTATACTGTTGACACAGATGATAAAGTTCTGAAAAAATAGAAAACAATGCTTTTAAGATATTAGCTCCCTAGATTATGTTTTATCTGTGTGATTAGCAATGGTACTGAGAACTGTAACTGCATTTATGCCATAAGTTTTTTGAATGCTTTGATTTTAAAGAGTGGAGATTGTCAAAAGAACAGTTGTGGCATATGCTTGAGCTCCTAAACTGTAAAGGGCTCAGCGGGCTTTATTGGTTTTATTTTAATATATAAGAAAACTCTCATGATATACTGGAAACAGACAAATCGATATCAGATAGCATCGTTATAAACCACAAGCAGTTCTGTTTATTAGTTCATTTTCAAGGTTTAGGACTATATTCCATTGATAACGATTTGAATTTGAAAGAAGATTGCATCCATGGCTGCATCCCACCCTTCTTCATAAAAATTCCTCTTCCTTGCTACCAGAATACGCTAATAAAAGGGAAAAAAATAGAATAAACTTTAAATAAAGTTATATGTTATAGTTACAAACCATGTTGAGATCATTTCACCCTAAATTAATGTAACAAAATCTAGAGAGATGAGATAAAATTACAAAGGACTAACCACAGAAATTTCTGGCATCAACTGCTGTTGAAATGGGAAAATAAAATCCGAAAATATTCTGAAAGCTTTGGCCAGTTCACTTCTCAAGATCTTTCTTCTTTACCGAATGTTGGGTTTTCATGATTCTCAGCTTGGTACCTGTTTTGTTCCTTGGCAGTATTGGCTAAAAATCTTGTGATTAGAACAATGTTACACTAACTTGGCAGTGTTTACCAGTACATCTCTGACAAAATATTCTCGGGAGAACCTGTACACAGTGGTTTAAAAAAAACATCATTTGTTTGCCCTGTTTCAGCCTTCACTCCCTCGCCCCCACCTACTGTCACTGCATGGGAAATCTCTTTATGTGTTTTTGGCAGCTTTAAATTGCTATGAAAGTAGCATAATGGTTATTAATCTATTACTTAATGAAATATAACAGGAAATATGATGCCAAGAAAAAAATTCCTAAAAATAAAGGAGATCCCTTTTTCTGTTTAGTTGTGTGTTTATGTAATGAGTGTGGATTATATAGTTGATTATGGAATGATTATTTTTTATTCATTGATATATTTCAGATTCACTTATGTGTGTAGTATGTATGTCTGTATGCTTGTGTATGGATGTGTGTTTATTTTTTTAAAATCTATTAATGGCTAGCTTTTTTTTTTCTTTGGTTTGCTTGACTTTGCATATGATGTACATTTTCATAAATGATAGAATTTGGGACATTATCAATTTTAAATTTAAAATTATTTACCAAATGATGAAAGTGTATATTATACAATTATGCATGCATTAAAGATGCATTCAAATTGGAAGATAGGTCACAGAGTCTTATTATAACTGTACGAAAAAATTATTAATGTGTTTTCAGATTTCATATTGCAACTAGTCTTGACGAAGCTTCAGCTTGTCACATTCTAGTATCAGAGAAAAATATCCACACACACTTAAAAAGACTGTTAAATTCTCCTTAGTCCCAACTACATATCTATGGGAAGCACAATTTCCTTCATATAGTTAAACTCAAAAAAGCTTATCACAACAGATTTAATGCAGAAGCATATACGAAGCTGACCTACTTAATACTTAGCAAAACATTAAAAATGCTCGCAAGAATATATAACAATACCATACTTCTCATGATTTTTATAAAATATAGTTATATTTTGTAAAGTTACTTTTAGGTTAAAAAGCAATGAATTTATTTGACTTTTTAAGTTAAAATATGTATTTTATAATTTTCTCAGCTTTTATTTCTAATATGGTAAATTTCAGTAGCTATAACTCAAAAATCCTCTGAGATTATTAATAATTTTAAGGATATTAAAGGATCCTGTGACTAAAAACTTTGAGAACTATTGGCCTAGATATTTTAATACTATAGTAATATGGGGAAGATATATTAGGAATTTGTAGAGTAAGAAAAGAATATGCTCAAAGAGGATAGGTTGAATAAAAAATAAGGGAAATTTTAGTTGGATACCAAATGGTTATTAATTGTCATATAATATTTTAATACACATTTCTTTCATGAAATAATGAAATTATCCTCCATTTGTCTAGATGATGAAACAGAAAAAGTAAGTTTGAAAATCAATGAATATACTGAGCTTTGACATAGAAATTATTGACTCCCCAAAATTATTTTTTTATCTTTGGTAAGACTGTCACTAATTCATATTTTACTAGCATTTTAATAATTTTAAGTCCTTAATAATTTTTGGACTTAAAATTGAAAGTATTCCACAGGTAAATGATTAGGTTTAATATATGAAGTAC
Source organism: Pteropus vampyrus (assembly GCF_000151845.1). Taxonomy (NCBI): domain Eukaryota; kingdom Metazoa; phylum Chordata; class Mammalia; order Chiroptera; family Pteropodidae; genus Pteropus; species Pteropus vampyrus. Next base: position 3,441,190 of record NW_011888802.1, on the reverse strand, counting down.
ATACTGAGACTATCATAAAACAGAATTATTTAAATTAGTAAGTATCCAGTGGCTTAAAATTATTTTTTTAATATTTCAGGTCATTAATAATGAGGCATGAAAATCTATCCAATTACTTACTTCCAAGTAGAGCTATATATCTAGTTTTATTGATTATATATTGACTTATTAACCACTAAGGTAATTGTTTAATTGATGAGATTTATTTCAAACTAATAAGATAGCTAATATACATTTCCTATATGCCTATATTTAATTTTTCCTCTTTGGTTTCTTGTAGTCCCTTTTTGTCCTATATTTTGCAACTATAATATTTCTTCTCTGAAATTCCTTTTACTATTATTATCCTGCTCAATTTCATCATTTTACATTTTGAGTTTGGGAGGGAAGGTAACTTTTCTTTTGACTTCGTATAGCAAATTAAAGTCTGATATAGAGAAAAATCACAGAACACCAGGATATCTTGGACCTCATGCGAAATAGTGACTAAGTGGGACGTTTGGGATTGGGATAAGATAGATACCTAGTATTTGGTGATCAAAATGGCAAACTACACTGATCTCTTAGCATTCAACCATGTTAATGCCTCTCCCTGTAGGTGTATCATACTATCATTCAGATTAAGCCATTTGACATATTAGCTAAATAAATGTGAGTGAAGTGACCTAGAATGAGTGAAGTGACCTAGAAAAAACTTTCACAACCATTTCCTGATTCTTCATCTTTTCTTTTCCTTGCCTCTGCAATCCTGGAGTTATATTTCTATGGAACTTCCAGTGTCCCTTAGAAACGATGATGAAGAAAGTCTACTTGCCAACCCACAGTGAACCTAAAACTCAGATGAGACTAACATATTAAGTTATTGAGTTTTTTGTTTGTTTGTTTGTTTGTTTTTAGCATATCCAGGATGTGAATAAAGTTATCTTATGAACTGTCATGTAGGTCTCAGTGTGTTGGACCAATTGCTATAAAGAGTATATTTGGTTCCTAGTATAAACTAATACTAAGATAATTAAAGGAGGGTTTAATAAAGAGACTATTTTGAAATTGTGATTCCTTAAAAGATATATCACAGTAAATCAGA
>NW_011888802.1:3426828-3440056 GCF_000151845.1 Pteropus vampyrus | reverse complement strand
CAACCATTTCCTGATTCTTCATCTTTTCTTTTCCTTGCCTCTGCAATCCTGGAGTTATATTTCTATGGAACTTCCAGTGTCCCTTAGAAACGATGATGAAGAAAGTCTACTTGCCAACCCACAGTGAACCTAAAACTCAGATGAGACTAACATATTAAGTTATTGAGTTTTTTGTTTGTTTGTTTGTTTGTTTTTAGCATATCCAGGATGTGAATAAAGTTATCTTATGAACTGTCATGTAGGTCTCAGTGTGTTGGACCAATTGCTATAAAGAGTATATTTGGTTCCTAGTATAAACTAATACTAAGATAATTAAAGGAGGGTTTAATAAAGAGACTATTTTGAAATTGTGATTCCTTAAAAGATATATCACAGTAAATCAGAGGTAATAATAGTAGGATCTTTTAGCACCATTAGTCAGAAGGGACTAGATGTGGTAACAGTGAGCAGAACCTGGAAGGAGGTGGTTAAATAGAGAGAACCACCTTGAGAGGAGATGTTAACAACCATTACTAGATAATACAACAAAAAAATGAACTGTGAGAATATTTTTATTCACTGTTCTCCTCCCTCTGACCTGAGGTGGTTCAAACAGATCAGTCTCTTATAACAGAAACATAGAGAGGGTGGATAATGGAATAAACAAGAGATCCAGTTCAGTGAACATCAGCCAACTTGTTTGATTCACCTGAGGATGGTGACATATAGCAAAGTAAGAAAGAGTGACACTTTAGAAAGAAAAAGAATATAATGTGGCTGGGTTATAAGTGTGAAAAAGAAATAAAATCAGAAAGATGGAAGGCAGGAAAGAAGCCATGCATTAAATGCTTAAAAGCATACACATAGCATAGCTGATATTAGTAAATGGCAATATCTAAAGAAGTAACACATAGGCTGAGTAGTTTCAAAGGGGTAAAAGTATACTTTTTTTCTTCCATTCTGCAGGTGAGAATTGGATTTTGCCTCTTCAGTGGAAAGTATTCCCACCATTACCATCATACACATACATAAACTCATATTCAGACTGGGTAATTATGTTTCCTCAAAGAGTAACTAGTTTAATCAACCTAAATCACACACTGTTACATATTTAAAAATAAGTATAAATTTAAAAATAATGTCTTAAAATATCTTTGTCAAAATGTTCCTGTTAGGTAAAATTTATTTAAATTTTGTAACTCCTGCAGATTTAACTCAAACTGAATCCTATTTGGGTTATTCATAAAACAACCTACTACCTCAGTCATTTCTTTAAGTACGACGGATAAAGGATATAACATTTTTTCTTCATCCATATGTTTTCTATGAATTGATGGATTAGTTTTAATCTTGATTTTAACTTATTGGATAATTTATTTGCTCAGAAGTCCATTGCCTACAACATGTAAATCAAGATCAGTTTAATTTTACTGTTTTCAGAAAACATTTCTTTTTTCTATACTATATAGGGTACATTTTGTAAATATCTTAATTACAAATGTTATTTACTCTTCAAGTATCAGGAGATTTGCAATATTTACTTTAAATTTCTGTTTTGAAAATTTTTTTAAAAAGTCTATTCAATTTTAAGAAAAGAAATAATGAAAAACTGTGTTGGGATCTATGGGGAGAGATATATAATTAATTAAGATATATAATTAGGAAACTAAAGGAGACAGTTTTTAAATACATAGAAGACATTTAATATTTTTATACACCTTCATCATTTTATCATGAAGATCAAAGAGTAGGGACAATTTGTTTTACACTGAAAGGTTTCCATTTAATGTGAGTTTAAACACCTGGTCAGTCCGAGGTAACACAGGTAAATAGGAAATGTTTCAATGTGGGATTACGACAACCACTTCCTTATCTCCAGTTACAAAATCCAGATACCAAAAGTGTTTTTACCACTCCAATATTTCCTCTCCCATATATTTCTTTCCAAAGATAATACTAACACATCTGGACTACTATTCCTTCTTAATATGTAAATTAATTAGGCTCATACTATATTCCTCTGATATCATATGCTTAATATAAATCTTTTTTTAAAATTGTGAAATAACATTTTTTTCTCACTTGGAATGTTTATATTTTAATAGAGGCATTCAAAGATGCAACTGGGGGTATGATTCAGTTATAGACTTGCAGGGTTTAAGGCTATAGGGTTCAGAGACATGATATACATCTTTAAGACTGTGCACACCATTTACATTTTAGGTGGATTTTTCTACTTTTCCAATTCAACAGTGTTAATTGAACATGTAGATAATTTTATAAAATGTATATAATCAAGAAAGATCATAATAAAACGTGCTTGTGCAACATAAAATAGTCTTTCCCATTAATGTCAATTTGGTATCTTCTAAGATCATATAAGAAAAATTAATCACTCTATTCTTTTTACTCTTCTTATTTTGAACAATCTTCTTTACTCTATCATGTGTATTTTGGGTTGCACGCATGTTGAATACCCTACCAGATTGAGATCTTAGCATTTTTCACTTTTGAATCTCCATTGTTAAAGACCTTATATAGAATTGTCTCTCAATAAAAAATCTGTTGGCTTAAATTAAGTAGAACAAAAATAAAAGTTAAAATCGGTTTCTGTTAAATTTTCCAAGGTCGGGGTACATATTTTTGGAAAGGAAGAGTAAAATGAATAAGTCTAAACTTTATGCAGATTGTGTAGTGTACCTTAAACCTATTTAATTAATTTATTAAATATTTCCAAATATGTGAAAATAGCTTACTGAAGGCCAAGATAGACTCCTCACATGTAAAAATCATAATATTGTATATTGGAAAGGTTAATAATCTTATGATTAATAATCTTAAAGTTGAATTCTTACTCTTCTATTTGCTTATGTAAGTGGTCTGCTGATATAAAGTCTTCTTAGAATTCATTCAAAATGGATGAAAAATATGATGTTACCCTATCCTGTATTCTGTCTTACCCATATGTTATGAATTTTGTTTTTGTAAAACTAATAGAAGAGAACCTGCATAACAATATCTAGCATGCAGTCAGTTGCTGTTGCTTTTGTTTTATTATTCACAATTTCTAAAATATGGCTGGAGGTATTGTTGTTCAAGGCATTGTTGCTTTAACAGAGTTTATTCGTGTTAATCATAAAGCCTCTTGAATAACATTAAATAGCAATTAAATAATATATCCTAACATTGACTGGTGGGGGTCTTTCATAATCTGAATTATTGTTTTATGTTGACCATTTTATGCAAAATCATGAGATTAATGAGAGTTCTATGTATGTGCACAAATATCTTCACTGGAATAAGATAAAAGCAGAATCATTTTCAGAAGCGATGGTAGCTAAATACCTGCTTTGAAAACAAAATATTTAAATCAGAAATTTGAAAGAAAAATATGCATCTTCTTTTATGTTCTGAAGAAAATGAATCAAATTTAGCATTGCCACCCTTCTGCGAAAAGAAAGTGAGTGGGACTTTAATTTAACTTTAACTTGGCATATTCCATTACTTCTTTATAACCTCCAAGAGTGTGCTCAGTTTCAGGAATCTATTAGCTTCTTGTCAATGCTTTTTTGTAAACACTCAACAGGGCTTCTCGAATTATTGTTTGTAAATGCAGTTGGTTCTCAGCAGTCTCACAGCAAACTTCAGGTGATTTGGCATTTTCAAAGTAAAACATGATAAAATAATAGTCACTGTTTTACCCAATTTTGAAATATGTGAATAATTGTGTTTTAAAAGGAATTTCACTTTATTATTGTTTACCATGTTCTGAATATAGGTGCACATACTAACAGAGGTGTGCCTAACTCAGGTGGTCTCAGACAACACTGGGAAAAGTAATAAAATGTTGTTCACATTAATTAGACAACTTGGGAATTTTAATTATTATCTTATAGAAATGTTGTTTATTCTTGGTAATCATTATTTTCTGAAAAGGAGTACATGCCATAAAGGACTTTATAACTCAAAAGTTTTATCTAACATTTATTAACAAGATATTATTATTGATATCATAAAATATAATTACCTATCACCCGGATGTTTACATTACTCAGAGTAACATTATATCTTTAATATTAGAAAAGAAAATTTAACTTATAGATTAAAAAATAGTAGTGAACCAAAACCTTGTAAACATAAAACATAATATTTAGGTAAAATATTATGTAAATCTATGTGCATTGGGACAAATGCATCTAGGAATAAGGTAATTCAAAATAGTGAAAAATATCTGAAAACTGTATTATATGGACTGTGCATTGCATTTTCTTTGTAAATATGTTTAATACTCTTTCCAAGAAAAGCACAAAGTGGCCTCTGTGATTAACAAATTTTATTTTCTGAGACAAGCACAATATGGTAACTATAATTACCATACCATACGTTTGAATCTGAGAACTTTTCCGTCTTATAAATGAAAGTTTGTACCCTTTGATCCATATCTGCCCATTGCCTCAGCCCCAGCCCCTGGTAACACCCATTCAACTGTCTGTCCTGAGTATGACCTTTTTCCTTTTGTTTTTTTAGATTCCACATAAATGTGAGATCATTCAGTGTTTGTCCTTCTCTGCCTGGCTTATTTCACTTGGAATAATGTCCTCCAGTTTGATCAATGGTGTCCTATATGACAGGGTTTTCTTTTTTATGGGTGAATAATAGGCATGTAATAGGGATATTTACCATTTCCAATCTCATCCTTTCTCCTTGCAAATCCAAATTTCATTTTAGTGTAATCTCTCCTCACCTGGATCATTCTTATATAGTGGGTCTGTTAACATATAATATATAATCATTTACTTGATCTCCAAACATCTCTGTTTTGCTTCTTCTTTGTGATAGATATGTTTGTTGAATATAGCCATCTTGGTTGACAGTCACCTTGTTACACAAGAGCCCTAGGCCTAGAACTTGCACCTTGGCTTTGGAAATTCCCTTCCTTACTCATGAGGGAGGGAAGCTTCAGCAGCAATAGGTTGGAGCTACAGGAAAAGGCACCAAGGCCAACACAAGCAACATTTTATCCCTAAGTAGAGTGGGGGGAATTACCTCATTGGGAGAGCCACCGCCTTCTCTGGCAGATTGGAGCAAGATGTGCTGCTTAGGTACAGAAGCAGGTAGCATTCATGAGAATGGCATACCAGCCACCTTCTTGAGCAGAGCAAGCAGATAACATCTGTGGGAGCAGGCACTGCTGAGACCTCTGTGCACTGCCTTCCTTATGGGTGCAGGCCAGGCAGCCATCTGCCTTCTGAGTATGTGGAGGGGCTATGTTCTGAGTTAGCCCTACAAACCTCCCCACCCGAACATTTTAAAGATGTTGCTCCATTGTTCTCTAGTCTCTATGTAATTTATTAGATGTGAGTCGCCATTTATAACTTCATGTCTTTTAATCTGTAGAAGATTTCAAGATATTCTCTTTATATTTGTTTTTCAGCATTTTAACTATAATGCACCTAGGTGTTATTTTCTTTGACCTTGGTCTTAGAGAAGATTTTATGAATTTGACTCCAAAGGCAAGGGAAGAAAAGCAAAAATAAATTAACAAGACTATGTCAAACTAAAAAGTTTCTCCACAGCAAAAAAGAAAAAAAAATCAACAAAACAAAAAATCAACAAAACAAAAAGGCAGCCAATGGAATGGGAGATGTTTGCAAACAATACCTCCAATATGAGACTAATTTCAAAAATATATAAAGAACTTACACAACTCAACAACAACCAAAAAAAAAAAATCTAGTTAAAAAAGGCAGACGACCTGAACAAACTCTCTTCCCATCTGAACAGACTCTCTTCCCAAAAGACTTATAAATGGCCAAAAAACATATGAAAAGATGCTCAACTTCACTAGTTATTAGGGAAATGCAAATCAAAAACACATTGAGGTACCATCTCACACCTGTTAGAATGGCTTTAATCACCAAGGCAAAAAAGTAACATGTTGGAGAGGTTTTGGAGAAAAAAGAACCCTCGTACACTGCTGGTGGAAATGTAAATTGGTACAGTCACTATGGAAAACAATATGGAGGTTCTTCAAAAAATTAAGAGTAGAATTGCCATTTGACCCAGCAATCCCTCTTCTAAGTATCTACCTGAAAAATTTGAAAACATTTATTTGTAAAGGTATATGTAACATTATTCATAGTGGCCAAGATATTGAAATAACTAAAGTGCCCTTTGATAGATGATTGGATAAAGAAGATGTGGTGCATATATTCAGTGGAATGTTATTCAGCCATAAGAAAAGATAAAATACCACCATTTGTGACAACATGAATGGATCTTGAGATTACCATGCTAAGTGAAATAAGTCAGACAGAAAAAGTTGAGAACTGTAAGATTTCACTCATATGTGGGATATAAAACAGAAGGCAACAAACTAACAAGCAAGAGAAACAAACAAAAACCTCAGGACGTAGACAATAGTATGGTGGATATCAGAGAGAAAGGGGGCCAGGAGAAGGTGGACGAGGGTAGAATGGGTCAAAAATTTGGTGACAGGAGACTTGACTTTGGATAGTGAATACACAATGCAATGTAACATATGATGTATTATAGAATTGTACACTTGAAACCTATGTAGTCTTCACTGATGTAACCCCAATAAATTTAATAAAATTAAAAAAATTAATTTATCCATATCTGTACTTCCTGAGTTTCATGAATCCTTAAATACATGGTTTTTGAATAAAATTTGAGAAAATGTTAGCAATTATTTCTTCAAATGCTTTTCATCTCATTCTAGTTTTGCAATTTTAATGGTCACATATTAGATGATTGATATTTCCCATAGGCTGCTAAAAATTTATTCATTTTTTTTCTTTCTGTTCTTCAGACTAAATATCTTTTGATCAGCCACCAACTTCTGCTTTTCCTTCTGCAATATTCATTTGGCTGCTAAACTCATTCAGTAAATTTTACATTTCATTTTGTGGATTTTCCATTTGGTTTTATTTTATTATTAATATACCCCATCTAAGATGCTTGATCTCTTCACTCATTACTACCAACATTCAAGTTCTTTACTATTTTTTCTAAAGGGAGTATTTACTGTTTTCATCTGGGACATTTTAGAATCCATTTCTGTTTATATCTGTTTACTTATTTTTTATTGTTGCTCTAGAGTTTGCAATACACATTTGCAAGCTATCCAAGCCCACTTTCAAATAAACTATACTACATCATGAGTAGTACAAGTACATTATAATAAAATATTTCTAAATCATCCTCCCATCTGTCCCTTGCATTATTTCTGTCATTCACATCAGTTGTACATGAGTAAATATACATATATAATACCTATATAATTTTCCTTTTCTCTGAAGATCTTTTAACATTTCTTGCAAGGCAGGTATACTGGCAACAAATTCCATCAATTTTTGTTTTTCTGAGAATGTATTCATTTTCACTATTGAAGGATCATCTGAAGTCCAAAGGTCTAGGTTGTGTGTGTGTGTGTGCGCGCGCACATGTGTGTGTGTGTGTGTTTTCTCTCAATGCTAAATGTTTTGTGCTACTCTCTTTATTTACTTGTATAGTTTCTGAGAAGTTGGATGTAATTCTTATTTTTGTTCTTCCATAAGTTAGGTGTATATTTTTTTCTGATTTCTTTTGGGGTTTTTCCTTTATTTTTGATTTTCCTGAAGTTTGAATATGATGTGCCTAGGTGCAGTTTGTTTATTTCTTTTTAATTTATTCTGGTTGATTCTCTGAGCTTTTTGAATCTGTGGTTTGATATCTGACATTAACATGGGGGAAATTCTTAGTCATTATTACTTCAAATATTTTCTTCCTTCCACCCTTTCTTTCTTTTCTTCTTTTGTATTCTCATTTTACATATGCCAAGTCTTTTATAGTTGTCCCAACAATTCCTTGGATATCTTTTTTTTTCCTTTTGCCCTTCAGTTTAAACATTTCTGCATATCTCAACTCAAACATTCTTTGCCAGCATGTCTTCTACTAAAAATTCTTTATTTCTGTTACAGCTTTTTTTTTTTTTAATTTGTAGCATTTCTTTTTGATTCTTTCTTAGGATTTTCATATCTCTGTTTACATTTCTTTTTGTATGTTTTCTATGTTTTTCAATCAAACCCTTAATAGATTTGTCAAAGTTTAAAAAAAAAAAAAAACCCTTGTCTGATTCAGCCATGTCTGATTCTGGTTCTGATGCTCGTGCAGTGTCATCTGTGTTTTTGTTTTGGTATGTTTTTCAAGTTTTATTAAAAGAGGGACATGATATATTGGATAGAAGGAACTGCAGTAAAAAGGCCTTTTTAAAGTAATGGTAAGGTATGGAGGGAGGGACGTATTCTATGGTCCTATGATTAGGTCTCAGTTGTTTAGCTGTTTCTTTTGCTGGTTGGTTGTTTTGTTTTGTGTTTTTGGGCCAGTGCTTCTTTGACTGTGAACTTTACCACCAGTGTTTCTCAGTCCCTTTCCTTCTTTAGTGGAACAGAATGACTCCATGGGGCTGAAGCTAGGTATTTCCCATCTCTCAGGTAAGTTAGACTGTTTATACCCCAGCAGGTTGTGTTCTGGTAAAATAGTTTCTCCTGAGGGATGATTATGTTAAGAAGAACAGAATGCTCTGGTTTACTTAAAAATATTTTCCCCCTTCTTATGCTAGAAACATGAGTTTTTTCTCTCTGATATTTAATGTGAGTACAGCTTCTGGAGGTAAAACATAGAAAAGTATGGAGACCTTCTTATGAATGGGTCTTCCTAGACTGTGTAACTCTTAGAAGTTGTCTACACTGAGCCCATAACAAATCAAAATTATAGTTTAAGTTTTCCTTCCCTGGCACTTGTACAGGTAGAGTTTTCTGTTCATGGGTTTCTGCTCCACTAAATTATGATTCTGTAGATCTACCTGTCTGTCTCTCTGATTTTTAGAGCAGTGGTTTGCCTTGTGACTTCACTTCTCTGTCAAATCTAAGAAGAGTTGTTGACTTCTCAATTTGTTTAGATTTTCACTTGTTAGGATGCTGTAGTCACTTCTAAGTTCCTCACATGGTAGTCAGACACTTAAAGGTCCAATGATATATTTTTAAATATAAAAGTTTCATTTTTTACTGTATTATATTTTTATTAACTTATTTTATAGCTTTTATTTTAAAAACATATAGTAATTTTTAAAATCTTCATTAACTAATTCTAAAATAACTGACATTTATACCTCTGTTTTTATAGTATGATTTATTTTCTGCTTTTTTGTCATCCCCCATGCCTTGCTTCATATGTCTAGGAATTTTTCACCGGACACCAGACACCATACTGCTGTGTTAGCATTTTATTATTTTCTTTGAGAAGTTTTTAAGTTTGTGTGACAAACATTTAAGTTATTTCTGGCTAAAATTGATTTATTCAAAACACCTTTATAAGTTTTATCAGTGCAGAGTAGCCTTTACTATATATTTCTATTTGATCATCTACTAAGGCTTAATCCTTCTGGAATCTCTACTTAATGCCACAGTGATTAAGTGAAATTTCCCTACTCTTACTGGTTTAAAAAAAATAACGAATTGCTCCCAGCCCTGCATAGCTTTTAGGAATAATTAAATTTATCAATCCCAAGTACTTTTTTATTGCCTGGACTCATGAAGTTTCACGCTATTTATGTGCAGATTACTATTCGGTCAGACATTTCAGAGAATTCACCTTACATATTTCTGGAACTTTTTCACTGTATTTTTTCTTTTCCTCTGAAACTTTTCTTCAATAGTTTAAATTGCTCTGGATTCCCATTTCTCTCTCTCTGGTCAACTCAGCAAGACCACTGAATTGTTACTGGTTTCTCAACTCCCATGCTGCCCTGCGGACACTGACTCCATGCAAAAATCTAGGTCAGTAAGCAATCTCACCTGTTCACCTTTTCTTAAAGATCAGAATTTTGCGTTGCATGTTTTTCAGTGTTAGAAACAAGATTTTTTAAAATGTATTTTGTTCAGTTCTGTTTTTTAACTTTTTTTTATGTGTATGGTGAGACATATACCAATCATTAACAAAGCTACAGTGGAAATTATGTATAGTGATTTTTGATTAAATGTGAAAATTAGTTAATATTGTATTATAACTAGATTTTGTTTGGATTTTGTTGTCTTTCTTTAGATAAAAGATTGTTAACATTTATTTGAATGTCATTACATTGCGGATTGGCATTATCCTTCAACGTCTTCATTTTAAGGTATATTATGGTCTATTTAGAGTTGCTTTAATTCTAGAGATAAATTGGACCTACTGTTAATATGTGACCTTTCTAAGGTCTTTATTGAATATTATAGTTTTTTAATTAGACCTCTCTAATTTGGTCAGAACCTGTATGTCTCAAGTCCCTCTATGAGCTCTTGAAATGTTCACCTTATATTTCCTCAGTAGTGATTTTACTAGCTTTGTGGAGTTTCCCCTTGCAGATGCACATATTTTTATTCAACAATAGACTCAGGGGAATGTTATGCAAATTTTTATGACCCTCTTTGTCTTTGGCTGTGTCCCTACTTCCTCACTCTGGTTCTCTGCTTGCAAAGTTCAAATTCTTCAAATACCAGTTGTATTTCTTTCACTTATTTTTCTTTGCTGCTTTAAAAAAAAAGAAAGTTTATTTTTTAACTGTTACTCATATGTGAATGTGGATAGTTTATTCAGAATATACACTTTAAGGAGTTTCATAAGAAAGAGTATAAAGTCCATGATCGAACTTAGCAACAATTACTCGTAAAATGCAATTTTGGTGCAAATGGGAATTTTTTTAACCTATTCAGCTTTAATTTACTTACCCCCAGCCAACTAATATTGCAGTCTCTTTGTCCTGACCTTGACTCATCAACAGGTTGCTTTAGGTATATATGCCTTATCTGTTATATCTTTTATTTAATTCCCATTCCATGATTGCTCTCTTCCAAACAGCCTTTATATAGGAGCTGTATCCCATAATATTTTTTGGAAGAATCAAAGAGTTATTAGTTAATTAAACTAATTGGAAAATTACGATCAACTGAGTAAATCTGAGATATTAGGCATGGCCCACTTTTATCTTGGAGAGGGAATCATCTTGCTGATGTCCTTTTTGACTTCTGCTATATTTAGAACTAGTATTCATACTTATGACTTAACTTTAAATGTCTCCTAAATTCTATGTTTTATTTAATTTCATTTGGTGGGAAATGATGGAGTTATTTATCTAATCAAAAGAGGTAAATGGTGATTTTATTCCACTTTTAGCAAAACATTTTTCTTAGTATTTAAACAATAGCCACTTTATCAAATGTTTTTCAATACCCCTGTTGTATTTGTATCCTTTAATCTTATTGACAAAATATTAAGAAACAAAATAAAATGGAAACAATGACATGAAGATAAGGGTCTTGTGTTCTGCAAGCACAAAACTGTTATTCCTCAAAACCGAAATGCTGGAGAACAGTTTGAAATTGCCATCTGGAGTAATAATAAGCTCAGTAAGATAGCAGATGTCAAGGCCAGCTTTTCCTAGTCAAAACCAAATGTAACAGTAACTCAATTTTTCACTGGGGGACAATTTGTTTTGGGGGAACTTTTTTACTTTCTAACAATCACTGATCTCTCATTTGTATTGCCCAAACTGCCTGAAGAACAGTTATCATCTCCCTAGATGATCTTTTTCTCATTGTGAAAAAAGTAGTGTTATTAAAGACAGATTGTTGTTAAACTGATCTCTCTCTCGTCATAATCTCTTTAATTGTTGAAAATGAGTCATTTGGGAAGTGGAATTAAAGTGAGGTGATTATTGCAATATCTAACTAAATAAAAAATTTTACATAATCTTTCTCTTTTTTAAATTCATTGGGTGTCTTTTCAATGTCATACTTAGATTAATTAATCTTAGATTTTTTGTAATATATCATTTATCTTTATATAGTTTTAAATATGTCTTTGTATAGCTTTAGTGATAAATTCTTTATTGACAATCTTAATATAATCACTTTGGTATATCTCAAGCATTATTTAATATTATACTTTTTCTTCACAGTTTTGACCTTTGGTATAAATAATTAAGGATGTATTTTTTTTCTCGAATATTTTACTTAGGTCTTAGCTATGGAAATAACCTATATATGTACACATTTGTCTGAAAGTAACTTTATTTATTCATTAGCATACTTCATTCCATGATATTAACTGAATATCTGCTATAGCTATATCACATCCAACTGAAACGACATATAAGTTAAATACAAATAATCTTCAGTATGTAGATGTGAGAGTCCATGAGTATATTTGTATCTAAACTAAGAAGATATCTAAATAGGTACCTGAATGTAAAGTTTATTTTTTATTTCTTATTTAACCAGATTTTTGCTTATTTGGTGCCGCTGTGAAGGTTCCACAGTCTGGGTCAGTTTACAAAACACCCAGAGTCTTTTAACATTTTCAATAAATATTTTTATAAATATAATTACATTGAAAAGTATAAAAAAATTAAGGAATTTTTATTATAGACATTTTCATGAAAATTAATAATTAGCATTCTTAGTATTTATCTGGAAAAACTAAATATAAATCAAAGTCGCCATTAGTCATAAATCATAGAGATTTTAGTAGTATGAACAGTTGATTCATTCGTTCACCAATGTGAATAGTCAGCTCAATTATCTGTACTGTTGAAGAGAAAAATATGGGAGAATGTATTTTCAGTGACGTTTATTTTGATTTTCAATCCCAATATTACATATAGGACATGGATGCAGTAGATTCACTGCTCCAATTTTATTTCGCTGTGAGTTCCATGAAGTTAATTAACTTTCACTAGTTTAATTATTAAAAAAGAAGAAGAAGCAGACTTGCTATTGGGAAAAGCAATGTGATATTAATTTTCAACAGTTTATATTAAAAAATCACATGTATATTAACAAGGGTCAAAATTAGAGTAAATTTGTGTGTGTGCTCAAAAGAGACACATTGTAAAAATACTCTATGACTCTATACTTTTTTTTCAGATTAATCATTTTCTTTTGCTTTAACATGTTACCAAGTGTTCCTAAATTTCTTTGTATTACTTTTTTTAGAGTTTTAGTAACAGACGTACTTTTTAAAGCAACTAATAAAATATATAAATTATTATTTTTTTAAAATCTGAACTTAATCAACTTGATTGCAAAAAAGGGAAGCATTAAATTAGCTGAAAAATAACTCAGACATGGTAAAATTATTTTAAGGATATTCATTTCATGAAACAGCTAAAACACCTTAAACATACAGCATCACCATAGGCCTGTCATCT
>NW_011888802.1:3424899-3425826 GCF_000151845.1 Pteropus vampyrus | reverse complement strand
TTGCCATTCACCGAGTTATCTAAATTATTATAAATTAAAATCCATGTTTCTTCTGAAGTAAAAACTTGGATAGACAGTTAAGACGCATCCTTCCCCCCTGTTTTTGTCTATATGTTGAAGAAGTCGAGTGAGTTCCCTCATTAACAACTACATTTAGTGAAATATACATAAACATCCTTTCTAAACTCAAAGGAAGTTTTTAAACAACTTTATTTTAGTTGAGTTATTAAATGAAAAAAAAAGCTTTTGATTTTTAAATGAAAAAAAAAACCTGTTGTTTTTAATCTTTTAAACTACACATGTTTTAGTTGTCCTGCAGGCATGTATTGCTATGAAAATATTTTATAGTAAAATTGCATTCTATAATTTTCTTACTAACTGTGAGTCATGGACCAGGACCATGGTCCTGGAAGTTTGTTATGATGCAGGATGGGGTGAATTCCCCTGAGTGGGCACTCAAGCCCTATGCCTGTCAAGAGAGGGTCTTTGACTCCATGTAAGAAAGAACTCAAGAGTGAACCAGAGTTAGAGACAAAGGAAAGTTTATTAGGGAAGAAATAATTCTTCACAGACAGATGTGGTCTTTCCTTGAAGTCAGAAAATGAGACCCCGTGTTTGAGGAATTGAGTCTGTATCTGTTTGCAGCGTTAAAGGCATGAGGAAATGGTCATTAGTAATCTCAGCAAGAATCTTCCCATATAACTGATCAGCCAGGTTCCCATGTCTAGCAGCACAAAGTAGGCTCTAAGTACAATAATATTTAGTCAATTTGTGTCATTCTCATGTCCCTTACCTAATTAGTTAGAAATGCAGAGTTTTAGGTCTCATCTTTAAATTATTGACATTTTAGCAAAATCTGAAGGATATTAAAGAAACATTGCTTTATAGAAAATTAAACCTAAATCATTTGACACGTATTGATCACCT
>NW_011888802.1:3419845-3424849 GCF_000151845.1 Pteropus vampyrus | reverse complement strand
TAAATCTGAACTTAACTTGATTGCAAAAAAGGGAAGCATTAAATTAGCTGAAAAATAACTCAGACATGGTAAAATTATTTTAAGGATATTCATTTCATGAAACAGCTAAAACACCTTAAACATACAGCATCACCATAGGCCTGTCATCTTCCACTGAAAACTCTGTCATAAGGTCAATGAAAATGAAATAAGACTATTGAACTTAGATATTATTATAGGTCTATATAAAAGTTGTATTTATTTCTAAATAACAACATATAGTGTCATGGTTTCTAAGTTAAGAATTTTTAACTAATAACAATTGAAAAAGTATGTTTTTGGATTCTGAGGCACTAGAGTATATAGAAGTGGCACATTTCTGTGCATGCTTTTGCTAAACTTGAATGAATCCATTAACTTTTTAAGTTACTGAATTATAGTACTCTGAAGTTCAGTAGGCAATTTTCTCTTGGTTTTGAAAAACAACATGTTATCTGCTGATGGTTTTGTTTAATATTTGGAGTTAGTGTGGAAAGCTGTAGCAAGAAATGGTTGGAGAGATACTAGTAGTAACACCAATCATTTTAAAACTCATTCTTATTTTGCATGGCATTCTGAGTCTAGATCATGTAAGCATTTTTCTATTTATTTCAATTTATAGGAATACACTTCAACGTAGATCAATTGATATAGGTTTTTTATCATTTGTTATGAAGCTCAGTCTTCCCTTTACATAGATTTTATACTAAATTTACTTTTTCTTCTTTGAATTTCTGTCATTATGGTAGTATTACTGCTGTTGTGAGCATTAATTATTTTTATATTTTAAAGTATTATATATGTCAGTAATAAATTTACCTAACATTTCCCTAACAACAATTCTATGTTCCCTACTTTTAGAGATGATATGGCCTCTTTTAGTGTTAATCACAACAGCTATCATAATATCTCAAATATTAAAAATTACTAAGAGTTCCTGACTTAGGAAAAAACTCGGTGTATTATTTTATTCATTACACAGAAAGCATATAACCAAATACTCAGTTGGAGTACTGGGAAATATATTGATTGTATAGAGGAAAATAGGAAAATACCCTTTTATATTCTCGCATATTTCTTCCTTCCACGACATTCCTTAGATGTATGAGTTATCACTGGTGTGGTACATGGAATTCTTATTTCCTTTCTAAACTTTATATAAGTAAATTATAAGTTAATAAAAAGTCTCAATGTATCTTTTTAAAGTAAAATGAACAATTTTAAACATTGTAATGTGATATGCTTACATTTTTAACTATTAACAGTTATTTGATTTGCACAACAACAAATACAAATTTAAGACTAGTGTAAGCACTTTAGATTTTTCAACACCAAGGAAAGTGAGTGAGGTACCGACTAGTCTTTCTTCTAAGAAAACATAGTAAGTTTTTACATTATTGATTCAAGAAAGAATGAAAAGTTCCTAAAATAATTTTATTTACAATCAGAAATGTGCTTGGGAAGAATTAAGAATTAAAAAAAAAAAAGATACACAATCATAAATTTATATGAGCGTATGTCACATCTGAAGCATACATTTATAAAGTTTATTTCAATTTTGAATGAAATGCTCAACAGTGTCCTTCAGTACAATATGAAGACATTTTGGAATGCTGTATAAACACAAACTATACAACAGAATGTTCCTTCACTACTACCTAGATTCTTTTAACCAATTACAATAAGGATCAACATATATTTAATCAGGAGTCTGTCTATGAAATCACAACAAAGACTTCTTGAAAGCATATTTAGAGACTAGATATCAAGATAAAATAACTTTAATGATAGTAACATTTGCTTATTTAGATAAATAGTTGTCCAGAGAATAAAATTACATTTAAAATCAACATGGTATTTTATTGTACTAAATATATCTGGAGTGGTTATGTATACATATTCACTATGAAAATCACATGTTGTATATTTATATAATGTCGTAGACTGTTTTTTGAATTTTAGTGACATTAGGCCAAGGCAGAAGAGAAATGAATATATTCTTCCTTTAGGGTCATTTTTTCCCCTGAAATTTAGTAAATTTTGAGATTTTAATCCTAGCGCTCCTGTCCTATATCCCTTATCTTCCCTCACACTTTGAATAGTTTCACGATGTGTTTCAGTTACCAGTGCAGCATAACAAATTACTTTTCAGTTTGAAACAAAGGCTTTGTAATATTCAAAGTTTCTGTGGGCTAGCAATTCAGACAGGGCAGATTCTGAATTGGACTAGCTTGTGTTTGCTACCGGATATTCAGGTAGAAACACTTGTTCCCTAAAGGAGATTCGAGAGCTAAGGAATAGAATCACCTGGAGATTTCTTCACTCACATTTCTAGCAACTAATGCTGGCTGGAAGCCAGGGTCTTAGCTGAGACTGCTTGCCAGAGCACCTCCTACTCTTGCTGGGTGCTCTCAGCACAATAGTCTCAGAATAGTTGGTCATCTTAAAAGGGCTCAGGTCTCCAGACATGCGTCCCCAGTGAATGCAGCACAAGTGGCATCACCTTTCTGGCCTTGCCTTAGACTAATCCAGCATCATGTGTACCATATGCTATTGCTTACAAATGAGTCTGCTGATTCTAAGAGAAAGGCATGGATTCTGTCTCTTTATGGGGAAAATGTTTAGGTCACATAGGAAAATATAGAATGGCAGCTATTATAGTGGCTATATAATGCAGTTTGACATAGTATATCATATTATATTGTATTTTAGAGTAAAGTCTTTTTGGAATTTGAATTTAAATTAAACATTCTGACCACGACTTTGGCTTTCAGTAATAAGTAGAAGAATCTCCTTATTAATTTGTCAAGTTTAGATTTCAAAAGTTTGAAGATGTTATAGAATTTATAATTTAGTTGCAAATGTTCCAAAGAAAATGAATATAATTTTATTTTTTAGAAATAAAATTGAATTAAAGTATTTTGGTAACAGAATCGAGTGCATGATGATTGTGACAGAATAGAGTACATAATGAAATTTTTATTGCATGTGTCCTTGATTATAGATTCAAGATTCAAAAAGATACTAGGTGATGGCCAAAATGAACAAGGTAAAATATAAGTAGAGATTAATACACCTCAAATGACTTCACAAGAATAATAGTATGATTTCACAGCATCATAGAAAAAGGCAACTTTAACTATAAACGAAACAAGTGAATAGTAATTTCCAGTTGTAGCATGGCTATTATAAAACCAAATTCATCTTACTATGGGTAGAATCAGAACAAGGAAGTTTATGCTAGTAGTAGTGTTGTGCTAACTACATAGAGTACAGTGCTGTGTTTCTTTTAAAGAACCCCAGTTTCAAAAGGATAGTTATTAAAATAAGACATATCCTTAAAGGAAAAATAATAATGGAATCTATAATATATAACAATGCATTAGTAGTCACACACATACACACACACACACACACACACAAACTGAACATACTTACCCTGAACTTAGTGAGAGACTGATGACATACTTAAAATAATTGATAGCCTCTGCTGCAGAGTGTTTATTTTGTATTTCCCTACAAGAAAAAAAATTTCAGTTTTAAAATTGTAAATTTAATGTAGGTTATCATTGACTAAATTGAAATAAACATATAGTCTCTAGATGTATTCTAAAAGAAGGGAAATATTTTAGTATATAACAAATTACAAAGAATTTCTCCAAATTTGAGAGTTTACTGTCTACGGAGATTTGATTTAACACTTCTTTCATCAGATTTTAAAGCATTTATTTAGGAACTTTCTCCTGCTTCACGTTACTAGGGAATATTCCTTCCTTCAAAAGAAGAAATGAACATTTAGAGTGAACTGCTTATGAGTAGCTGATGAGATAACCATCGCCCCTACTGTTTGCAAAATATTGTTAAAGTTAAGGCATCAATTCTTATTATTGTACTTGTCTCCCTCAAAAAGTTGGTTATCCAACTCATTTTCCCACTCTGTATCTTAGTTTGCATAACTTAAGGATTATTTGCTCCATTAAGATTTAGGAAAATGTCATCTTTAAAGACAATGTACTGAGAAACTTATACAACTAGGTAGACTGAAAGACACAAGTAAGCGGTATATTATTGAACTGTATATTTGCATAATGCCTTTTCTTTAGTATAAACACTACTAAACTAATGTATTTCTCTTTGTCTTCAGCAAAATTTATGGATTCGTTAGCCATTTTCAAATATCTTCTACAGAACAACTTTCCATCACTCTTCATAATTATAAATAAATGTAGATGGGTAAAAAATGTCCTATTCACACTATTTCTCAATTAAATTGTATTTTGGATGAATTTTCATACAAGCATATTCTCTAGGAAAAGGTATGAATCAATGAGTAAAATAACAATAAAATATAATAATTAAAATTTATTGTTTCCTTTTTTGTAGCTTAGAGTAAATACAGTTAAGGCAAGATAGTTAGCCCAGAGAACAACCACTCCCTCCAGGATGCGGCTCTGGAATTTTTCCGCAGTCCCTTACTCAGCCCTCTCCCTATTTTTATTTCAAGAGTGAGAACCCAGCATGAGAAATAAGCCAAGGCTAGGAGAAAATTGGATGGCCTTGGGCTGCCTCCTACCCCTCCAGGAGGCATAGGAAACAAGTCAAGACCTGGAAGCAGGCTAGATAGCCTTGGGACATCACTCCCCCTCAAGAAACAGAGTCCTGTAATTCAGAAAGCTCAAGGCAGGCTCTCTGAGCTGCTAGCACTTTTCTCTTAAGTGTGTACTTTCCCTTTAATAAAACTTGCAATTTTGTCCTTGCTATTTGTCGTCGTGCCCTTGAATTCTTTCTCTTGGCATAAGAAAAGAACTAGTTCACCAAACTTTTTGGGTCAGAGTCCCTCTTTGGTCTTCCACCCTGTCCAGCTCTCTGGCATCACAGTTAAAGAGAAAAAATGAGAGCTGAGGATCTTAAATGATTTCATGTGATGAAGATTGTTCTCTTTTAACCTGTAATGTAGATGCAAGCCTAATTAGATTACTAGTAAGT
>NW_011888802.1:3408599-3415970 GCF_000151845.1 Pteropus vampyrus | reverse complement strand
TACACTATACTATTTGATTGTCACATTATGGCTGCTTTTGCTAAAACTCACACAGCTGTTAAGAATTTTAATATGTATTATTCACTTTAGATAAAAGGTGCTATATTTGGCAAGTGAATAATAATATCAACATTCACAAAGTCTGAGCTTTCAAAATGGGCCATGTGAAAGAAAGAAAATCTCCCACCTCTACTTCTTTCTGACAGAAAAATTTCTACTATATAATTTAAATTGGACACACATTTTATTTCCAAAGTAAGTCAGCCAAGAAATAAGAAATTCAGTATTGTTAAAGTACTTCATTTAATACCAACTAGCACTTGAAAACCTTTATTTATCTATTTTTTTTAATCTCTAAAAAAGATTCAAATAAAGTAATCAGCTTTTCTTTTTAGGATATCCTGGTTTCTACTGGTACAAATGGTCACACACACACACACACACACACACACACACACACACACCTTCCTTTGCTAGAAAGCTTTAGCTACACTCCATTAGTAATGCTAATTAACATAAGTCTGGTTAAAAGTCAAAATTATATATGATACCCCATTTTCACTATGTTTCACTAATTTAATTTCAAATGCAAGTGCTGTTCTCTCCAGCTCCCAGACTGTTAGACCAAAAGTGGCTTGCTATCAGTTTGGGATTGAACTAGGTACTTAGCTTTTTTTATGAGAGTATAAACTTTTCCTTTTGTTAGTCTGATAATGTATGTACAGTATTGACATCTGTCAGTAAGATTTCTTTGATTAATATTTCCTTTCCTGTGTAGAAAAAAGCTTTGAAGTCCATGTTAATATATACAATAAATATTTAATGAATAACCTAAAGAGTGAGTTTCTAAAATCAGATCAGAAAATGGTAAATTACACAGATTACACTAATCACAAAAATGAGGGGGAAAAAAAGCTGTGAAATAATGCAAATGACAAAAGAGAAAGTAACTGGAATCAAGATGGCTGTGTTTTCTACATAATAACCCATTCTTTTCAATATTTTTGCTAGCATAGCCCCTCCTCAGACATTTACAGGGAGAGATTTTTATTGACAATCTAGAATTGTGTAAATAGTATCAACAAGGCCACAATTGTTGAATTTGTTACAGGGGGGTCCATCTCAATGGTCCCAGCGTGCATCTGCTTACTTATTTTGCAGCAGAGAGTAAAGGTTTATTGTAGAGAGCTGCAAGTTTTGAAGACACAGGTGAACTACCACTCAAAGACCTGGCTCCCCTGTGGCCTCTAGGGGATAGGTTATATAAGGGAAAATTCATTAGTCATGGTGGTTAAGGGAGTTAGGGTGGTGAGCTCTAACGATTGGTTAGAGCTAGGGTAGGAGGCAGTTAATCATTGCATCAGGTCCTCACGTCAGGGATGGCACCATTCGATCTGGTTTCAAGGGGATTGGGCTGGTAGGGCCATTCA
Organism: Pteropus vampyrus; assembly: GCF_000151845.1. Taxonomy (NCBI): domain Eukaryota; kingdom Metazoa; phylum Chordata; class Mammalia; order Chiroptera; family Pteropodidae; genus Pteropus; species Pteropus vampyrus. The sequence goes on along the minus strand of NW_011888802.1, from coordinate 3,414,540 downwards.
GACTTCATTGGTCTGGAGCTGAGACACAACAAAGGTCAAGATGTTATTTTTAGTTTGACCGACACTGTTTCTGTGGTCAAGAGACCCGGGGTTTTGTTCCTAAGACTGTGCCGACCGAATCTGATGTCCTAAAGGCTTAATGATTAAGGGAATGGACATGCAGTATGTGCAAAAGTGGAAGGATAAAGAAAGAAACAAGTGAGTCATAGTGCTATTATCCTAGGCAAAGCCTACTTGAATCAGAGAAATAAAACTATATTAAAGAAATAAAGTCTCTGTGTAGTTACAATCACAAGGTATTTTTGATAAAAAAAATTTCTCAAAAACAATTTTGAAAACAATTCCAAATCAAATTCCTCATTTCTAAAGGTGAGAAAACTAATATTAAATGATTAAGTAAATTTTTAAATGAAAAGTGTTTTTTCTATAGGCAAACAAGACTAAAATACATCTTTCTTTATATTCTCTCCAAAATATTTTGCATTAAAATGCAAGTGCTTATATTATAATATTTTAAATCAAGCAGGAGAAAAATAATGACACTTTCTATTGCCTGAAAACTACAGATTGTTGAATGTCATCAAATTTAGTTTAATATTTTCAACTGACATATTGTAAGTGTCTTTATAGTCAAAGCATTATTTGGTAATTCAGAATATATGTAACTATGAGTGTTTATTTACTTAACTTACTTTTGGTTAATGTTAGCCGTTTACTTTCTGTAGTAGCTGGTAGAATTACCCTTCAAGATACTCAAATTTAAGGAAATGGAAACTGAAATTTAACTAAGCATGAATAAGCTTTCAAAGAACAGTCATTTAAATTATCTCCTTACATATGGGACTATTCAAAATGATGATTCTTTTTCATAACAATATACTGTAGTTTGCTTATGTAATAGAGAAGATATGTATTTTTAAGGTCATTCTTTTAACTTTGGTCTTGCTCATCACTTAATATAAAATTTATTCTAAGATTCAATTTTCTGTTTTATATCTATTTACTTTCTTATTAAGACCTATTAGTTAAAGTAATTAATTAAAGTTGCTTCTATGTAATTTAATTTGTTAGATAGAAAATAACTGCATCAAGAAAAGTAGTTCCTGCTTTTTAAGATTCTACTTATAGATAGAATTGCACAAAATGCAAAGTAATCTATAGTGACAAGAGCAGATCAGAGGTTGCCTAGGATGGCATGGTACAAAGGGGCAGTAGAGCAGAATTACAAAAGGAGATGAAGAAACTTTTGAGGCTGTAGGTATGTTCACTATCTTGCTTGAGGTGATTGGTTTCACAGGTGTATACACATGTCAGTGGGAAACTATAGAGAAAATATTTTCATGTTTCTGGAGTGAGGACTTCCTGAAAAAAGAAACCTGGAACCTTGGTTAAAGAACAAGCTTCAGAAGCTTAAGGTGTTTGAAAAGCCAAGAGACATGAGAAGGGATGACCCTGTGTATATACTTTTTAAAGAAAGTTAAAACCCGGAGTTGTTAAGTGGGAGCCTGTCCTATCTCTTCGTTATAGACAATTATTTGCACTCCAGAGATTAAGAATATATAAAATTAAGAAGAACTTTCCCTTCTCTTCCCAAAGGAATTTGCTTACACTAGGGTGATTGAGTTCCTTTCTCAGATGGTAAGGAGGACAATTGTGCAAGCTGTCCTATATAAACTTCAAAATTCTTAAATGTAGGCTTGTTCTCATGTGGTATGACCCCATACATGCAAGCCTATCAATCTGCCTCTCATCTCATTCCAAAAAGGAAAAGAATTAGAGTAAAAGCAATGTGGTTACTGTTGTAATTAATAATCTGCCTGGATCTTGGAATCTTATATTTGTTTTAACAATAATATGAATATATATAACTATTAAAATTATCAGTTCAAAATAATCAAATTGTATATTTTAAATGTGTGCAGTTCATTGTACATTAATTATACCTAAATTAAAGGATAAAAAATATAATTACAAATTTGAGGGCTTGTTACTTAGATTTTGTCCTGAGAAGACAAAGCAGCAAACATACTAATAAACTTGTCAAGGTAAACCAAATAAAGCCAGCAAACCCATTTGCTATATTAGTATTTATTTTTAATTTAATTTTATTATTTTTTATAAAAATCCAATTCATTTTTGGCTTAATTTGCTCTCATGTTTCCTAGGTATACTGTACCAAAAATCATTAATGGGAAACTCATTTGTAAAAATGGAATTTTTCAAAAATTCAGTATCGCTAATATCTGCTTTCCGTCTATCAATAAATATGCTTTTCTGAATTTTATAAACCAAACTCTATTTGAGTTTTGGTTTAGATATGACCAGAGGTAGATACATTATTATAGCCATTTTCATAGAGTATTTTTTTCTTCAATTTGACAGTGTTGGCAATTCTGACATTATTACAATGCAAAGACTTTGGCCTACTGGATTTCAAGGTGTTTGTGGTATTTCTTTTCCAGCCAAGCCTCTATTATCAGATATACTTCATGTATTTCCCTTTAAATTATAAAGTGGAAAATTAAATAAAATATCTAAGTCTTAACACTTAGAACTGTAACTACGTAAAATCTTTGGATGTTGGCACTTGTACATAAAACTTATGTGAAAAAATTAAATTAGAAAAACTCGATTTTTTTTACTGGAATTTATAGCCAACAAAATTTAAAAGACTGGCTTGCAAAATCATGTTTATTTTATAAAGCTACAGTTTCACACTATCATTCTTTGGCAAGAGAAAGTCTGTAAGAATGTGCAACTCTCAACAGTGGACTAATATATGCTTCCTTTATTGGATGTTATAAGGTAGTTATCCTCCAATAATACGCAGGAAAGAATGCCCACAGTGAGCCTGGGATCTCAGAGGATAATGGTGGGGTCTAGCTGCAGGGGGAGGAACAAAAACCTAGATACTGACAGATGGGATGTGGGATGACCAAGAAACTTATTTTACTACCGGAGAAGAAAACTTTTACTCTTCCAAGACAATAGAATTCACTACTTTCTATTAGGTTTCACATTCTTCTTTAAAAAAAAATAAATAAAGATAATAGATATGTGGTTAATCTATTCCTATTATTCTATTGTGTAGAGTTTAAATTAACTTGCTTAGATTTCTTTTAATGGATCTCATATGCTGAGGTGTGGTTTAATTACAATAGCCCCCTTGATCGGCGGATTTGCTTTGATGGTTTCAGTTACCCATGGTCAACTGCATTCTGATATATTAAATGAAATATTCCAGAACTAACAATTTATAAGCTTTAAATTGCACACTGTTCCGAGTAGCATGATGAAATCTCAGGTTGTCCCACTCTGTCTGTCTCGGGACATGAATCATCTCTTTGCCCAACGTATCCACATTGTATATGCTGCTCACCCATCAGTCACTTAGTAGCCAACTGGGTTATCAAAACAAATGTCATGGTATTGTAGTACTTGTGTTCAGGTGGCTCTTATTTTGCTTAATAATGTGCCCAAAGCCCAAGAATAGAGATGCTGGCAATTCAGATAAGCCAAAGAGAAGCCATAAAGTGCTTCCTTTAAGTGAAAAGGTTAAAATTCTCGATTTAATAAGGAAAGATAAAAATCATTTGCTGATGTTGCTAAGATCAATAGTAAGAACAAATCTTATAACGTGAGCTTTTGAAGAGGGAAAACAAAATTTGTGCATTTTGTTGTCGCATCTCAAACTGCAAAAGTTATGGCCACTGTGTGATAAGTGCTTGGTTAAGATGGAAAAGGCATTAAACTTTATCATAGATATGTATGTATAGGAAAAAAAACATAGTATATATAAGGTTTGATAACTGTCCAGAGTTTCAGACATCCACTGGGAGTCTTGGAAAGTATCGCCTGAAGATAAGGAGGACTATTGTATACAATTCAATTCTTGACATGTTATCTATATTGACACGTGAACACCCTTCATGTGTATATGTGTGAATGTTTGTATATGGGAATGAATGTATTTATGTATATATGTGTATATGTATGTATTTATTTTATTTCTGTACAAGATGGAGAGGATCATATATCACCAAGAAGACCCAGACTTTGAAATGAATATAGTTGGATCGTCTTAAGGAAGGTTGAATGTATACTTTGAGTATGTTCTGAGAATATGTTCAGAAAGGATGCATCAATCATTTAAAGATGAAAGGATGAAGTTATTACAGAAATGTTTACTCTGCTCCAATATCCTATCTTCTCTTCTTACTAAGAAAATTCTAGGTTTCTAGTTGGTGCCTGGACATTTGGGAAAAAAAAATATATATATATTTTCTTGCAACCGGATGTGGCCATGTGACCACATTTCTGATCAATGAAATGTACATGAAAGTGTTAGGTACCAGCCTCTAGAAATTATTATTAAAAGACAACACTTTCTTACTCCTTGCCTCCATTCTTGACCTAGCCCTTCTTGATGGCAATACTAAGGATTTTGTTGTCCACATTGGATTAGTAATGAAAGTCGCCAGGATTTCTAATGACTTTAGGAATGCCATATTCACCTTGGATTGCTTACATTTGGAATTTATATTGTAGGGAAAGAATCTCTCTCATTAAATCCAGTGCTATTTTTGGCTTTCAATAACTCACAGCAGAGCTCAATTATAATTGATAAACCTTGTATTGCCTTTATATACAAAAGATGCACTATTTTTTTTCCTTCAGCTTATGAGTGACATTTAAATACATACACTCATATACGTGATATATAATTAGATTTTTTTTTCTGTGTTCCTGCATTTCTGAGGAAAACTTTAAGGGGATGGGGAATAGGGACACCATCTCATTAGCTAAGTACACTAATTTATTATGCTCTTTTAGAACCGATGTATAGAAGGTAACGTTACTTAGTCACATCGAGTGGAAGAGGAATCAGAATTAGCAATTTGTATAAAATGTCTTCTTATATTAATATCCACTGTCTGAGAAAGCTATTCTGCTAGTAATGAAACAGCAAATTGTGAGTCACTAAATCAGCTTTTCAACATGACTCTGTTTACTTAACTCTGTTTAATCAGTCAATTATAAACATATATACTCTTGACATATTTCTTTTTATAACACATGGCATACAAACAACTCTTTGTATTTTTATGTGAAGAAAACATTGTAATGAAACTTAAAATTATTGAAAAAATTGTTGACCAAAGCTAAAGACTTAGACTATTTCAAATGAACTATTACATAAAATATTCCACTCCATAAGGACACATAGTAATCAAGAAAAAAGATAAACAAAAGCAAATGTAAAACCAACAGCTATATTCAGCAGTTGATAAACTGTCTTCACAAAATAAGCTGAATTGAGAAATTTGAGAAAATGATCATATCCTCATATGAAAAACCAAAAGAATGTCAGCTTAGCCCAAAGTAACAAACTGCTCTGAGATCAAGGTAATGTTAAATCATTTTACCTTGAAAACTTTTCTACATTTGTATTTTCTCAGATTTTATAGCAAAAGATTTAATGTGCAATATTAATGTAGGGCATACCCTTAATCCATGTCACTTTTGCTTTCTTGAATTTAGTGTAGATTCAAATTACTCCACCCCTTTTACTCTTATTTCCAAGCATGTGAGTAATTCAATTTCCATTTTTCCCATTGAAAAAATTTCAGGTTTTTATCAGGAGTGATATAATTATAGTATAAGAACATGGCCTTTGGATTAAATAAAAATTAAATGAATATTGGTCTTGACAATGAGAAACTGTAAACTTCCAAAGTTATTTCTTTGTTTTTTTTAACATGTAAAATGAGTACAGTCATACATATCTAATATACATTTTTAAATAGATGTTTATTTAAATATTACATACCTATGGAAAACTGCCTAAATCATAAGTATTCAGCTCATTGAATATTTATAATGTGAATCATTTATATAATCATGACTTAGATGGAGATACAGGATATTAGCAGAATCCTAG
>NW_011888802.1:3404317-3407054 GCF_000151845.1 Pteropus vampyrus | reverse complement strand
TATTCCAAATTTACTAACATTTGTATTGCTTTTCTAAATTTCATTTTTCACTTTAATTTTATTTTCATTTTATTGAATTTGTGTTTTAACTGAATGCACCTTTCTTGTCTCTGAAAAACACACTTTCACATGTTTTAGTATAATTTTGAAGAAGGAAAATTTATTTCTTGTTTATGTTTGCAAGATATTTTATCTGAATATCAAAGGCTGGCAATTCTAAGGTGGCAATTATTTTCTTTCAGCACATTAATGATGTTCAAAAGTCAAGGATCGATGTATGTGTGTCTTCTTTGAAGTTCATGTGCATTTTTCTCCATCTGCCTTTACTATTTTTCTTTAACTTTAGTTTTTCATAGTTTTTCTCTCAGTTTCATGGGACCATCCTACTGTTCAAGATGCACACCCCTCAAAACATGGCTGCTTCATGGTAACCTGTTTCCAAGTATGCTGGCTTTATATCTATTTTATACATGATCTGCATTTTTCTGCATCTATTTTATACATGATCTGCAGTGGGAGGATTGGTTCTCATTAATTCTATAAAATGATAAATAATAGAACCCTTTTAAAGAGTTTCAAGAAGTAAAATAAGTTTATATATGGAAACTCTTAGCAGTGTTTATTATAAAACAAATAAATAGTCTTTCATCATTATTTTGACCAAAACATATTATTTAAATTTTAATTTTAACTAATTAGAAATAAGTAATTTAAAATTATTTTACTGGATGTTATTATCATGGGCATATTAATTTTTAAATACTACTTTTGCTGAAAATCACATTTATCCAAAACTTTGAAAGAGCTATTAAGATAGTGAGGTTATACATTTATGAGGTAAAAAATAGTTATGAGATGAAATATGGTGGAATAGTGAGAAAAATAAAGTCAAAATTCCAGTAACTTTAATGAAAGACCCAGAGTTTTATATCATTAGTGATATTAAAGATGCTATTTGTCTTAAGCAAAAATGTCATCCTATTGAAGGCAGCAAAAAAAAACATATGTTAAACTAATACTGATTTAATATTGATACTTTTTAAAAAAATGTTTTCAAAATGTTATTTTAAAGCAAGACAAAATATTTTTATGTGAAGGCATGAATAATTGTGTGTTAAATGTATACTTCTTGAATTTAAAAATCAAAGACAATAAGAGGATGGTGATATCAGTGAGTTTGATTAATTGCCATAGGAGTCATGCTCTGTTGCTCTGAAAATAATGTAGTGTGTACTTAAATTAGTGTTTGTAAAACTACTAGTAGGAATTACAAGATATAATTCTGCAGATATTCAAATAAAAATGAAAAATAAAGCATGTAAATTTGCACAATTAAAATATTAGAACTTTTTGATTTTCAATGTTTTTTATAAGACATTTCATCAGTGTATCTTTTCAACAAATATACATTGAAAAATCAGAATATTTCATTTTAGTTATTTATAGTAATTTAGTAATCTAATGATAATTAGGATAGTTAATGTGTTAGTTATTAAGAAACATTTCATAACATCTAACATTCAGAATAATGCTTAAAGATGCAAAAGCAAAGTATTTTATAATATTAAAGATGAGGACGAAAGGAGGGAGAGAGAAAGATTGAAATAAAAGAAGCAGGAGGAAAAGGAACTGGAGACTTTCAAGCACTTCTTTAATACCACTGACTCATAATACCAAATAGGATTCTTTGCACATAAGAATAAGAAAAAAAAAAAGAAAACCTGCAAATGTCAGAATCATAGTGGGCTAAATAAGAACAGATGTTAACAAAATTTTGTCCTCATTCAAAAAAAGTAAAACCAAATGTGTTTATCTTTATTTGGTAATATAAATATTTCAAATACATGTTATTCTTTTTATTTTGAAATTCTTAACTGATTTTTCTTTTAACTGTTCTCAGCCTTCCTCCTACAACAATTCTATATTTATTGATACTCCTACTTGATAAATTGTGCTAGCTCCCAAAATATGTTTCTTTCCCATTTGTATTTCAACTCCTCATGCAGCTTGTTAGTCATTAATTTTTTTTTCCCTTATACATACAAAAATCACTTTGAGAAAATGAATTATCATGCTCTCTAAAATAATTTTGGGTGAAAAAGTAGCTAACTATATATCATAATAGCAATTTTCAAAATAATACGCTGTTTCCTTAAAACAATAATAAATTCAAGGCTTTGTACATGGAATGTTTAAATTAAAGAATTTTTGTTTTATTTTTTATTGTTTTACATATTTTCATTAACAGTTGTGATTTTGCACATGACTCTAAGGGAGTGAAAGTAAACATTAGTTATCATTTAGCTCTGGCAATGATATTTTTACCAGTATAAATGCATGAGTGAAGGCAGAAATATCTTGTGGGTACTTAAGAATAACGTAGCAGGAATGTTCATAGCAAATGATCAGTGTAAAAAAATAAGGACTGTTGTCATTATGTCCAGATTTGTGCCAATAATTATGAAAAATGCTCATTGGTCATTCTGAATTAAAATATGGTGATCTAACTCTATTCCCACTTTCTGTTTTGATTCAATCACTAGGCCACAATTAAGCCAATTAAGTCACTTAATAAAGAATGTTCATAAAGACCTATTTGCCAAATTTACATATATCAAGTATAATGCTTCTTAACAGCTTCATCTTTTTAAAGTATCTTTGCATCTTTTCATGTATTGTAATATTCAGATTTTTGCTTAAATCTACTTTTAAAAACAAATCAAAAATAAAAATACTC
>NW_011888802.1:3386190-3404267 GCF_000151845.1 Pteropus vampyrus | reverse complement strand
TTGATCAGTTGCACCAGCAGTTTATTAACCACACTAGTCTTTTCAAAAAAACAACTTTAGGCTTTTTCTCTATTGTATATCTGCATATGTCACATTAAATTTCTTCTCATATTTATTAATTTACTTATTCTTTTTCTTTGGATTTAATATTTTTATTAACTTCGAGAACTAGATTTTTTAGATCATTGATTTTCAGGCTTTATTTATTTTCTTCATTATTCATTTAAATTTTAAAATCCCTGTTTATATAGGCCTCTAGGTGCTTCCTGTATGTTTTATATGATATATCTTTATTATCATTCTCTTAAAATATTTTTGTATTTAATGTGATTTATTTGTTATCTGTGGAGAATTTTAGATGTACTGATTATTTTTAGAGAGGATTTACTCATTTTATTTTTTGTTATTGATTTCTAGCTCAGTCCCACTATAATTAGAGAACATATATTCTTTGATACAAGTACTTTGAAATTTGTTGATGTTTCTTTATGGATTTATTATAATTGATTTTGGTAAATATTCTATATGCCCTTAAAAATACTTATTATTTGGTCATTGTGGGCACATTATTCTTATTTCTTACATATTTACTATTTTTAACATTTGTTCTATCATTTGTTAGAAATGTTTGTTAAAATATTGTAATATTGTGGATTTATTTATTTTTAGTTCTTTCAAACTTAGAGCTTTTTATTACTTTTGTTAAATTTAGAGTACTTTAACCATATTGCCCTCACTTCTACTTTCAAAGACTATTTTGCCTTGTATTTTTATTTGGAATTTTAAATCACACTATACATCTTAGCATTCTTTTATTGGTCAGTATTCCAAATTTACTAACATTTGTATTGCTTTTCTAAATTTCATTTTTCACTTTAATTTTATTTTCATTTTATTGAATTTGTGTTTTAACTGAATGCACCTTTCTTGTCTCTGAAAAACACACTTTCACATGTTTTAGTATAATTTTGAAGAAGGAAAATTTATTTCTTGTTTATGTTTGCAAGATATTTTATCTGAATATCAAAGGCTGGCAATTCTAAGGTGGCAATTATTTTCTTTCAGCACATTAATGATGTTCAAAAGTCAAGGATCGATGTATGTGTGTCTTCTTTGAAGTTCATGTGCATTTTTCTCCATCTGCCTTTACTATTTTTCTTTAACTTTAGTTTTTCATAGTTTTTCTCTCAGTTTCATGGGACCATCCTACTGTTCAAGATGCACACCCCTCAAAACATGGCTGCTTCATGGTAACCTGTTTCCAAGTATGCTGGCTTTATATCTATTTTATACATGATCTGCATTTTTCTGCATCTATTTTATACATGATCTGCAGTGGGAGGATTGGTTCTCATTAATTCTATAAAATGATAAATAATAGAACCCTTTTAAAGAGTTTCAAGAAGTAAAATAAGTTTATATATGGAAACTCTTAGCAGTGTTTATTATAAAACAAATAAATAGTCTTTCATCATTATTTTGACCAAAACATATTATTTAAATTTTAATTTTAACTAATTAGAAATAAGTAATTTAAAATTATTTTACTGGATGTTATTATCATGGGCATATTAATTTTTAAATACTACTTTTGCTGAAAATCACATTTATCCAAAACTTTGAAAGAGCTATTAAGATAGTGAGGTTATACATTTATGAGGTAAAAAATAGTTATGAGATGAAATATGGTGGAATAGTGAGAAAAATAAAGTCAAAATTCCAGTAACTTTAATGAAAGACCCAGAGTTTTATATCATTAGTGATATTAAAGATGCTATTTGTCTTAAGCAAAAATGTCATCCTATTGAAGGCAGCAAAAAAAAACATATGTTAAACTAATACTGATTTAATATTGATACTTTTTAAAAAAATGTTTTCAAAATGTTATTTTAAAGCAAGACAAAATATTTTTATGTGAAGGCATGAATAATTGTGTGTTAAATGTATACTTCTTGAATTTAAAAATCAAAGACAATAAGAGGATGGTGATATCAGTGAGTTTGATTAATTGCCATAGGAGTCATGCTCTGTTGCTCTGAAAATAATGTAGTGTGTACTTAAATTAGTGTTTGTAAAACTACTAGTAGGAATTACAAGATATAATTCTGCAGATATTCAAATAAAAATGAAAAATAAAGCATGTAAATTTGCACAATTAAAATATTAGAACTTTTTGATTTTCAATGTTTTTTATAAGACATTTCATCAGTGTATCTTTTCAACAAATATACATTGAAAAATCAGAATATTTCATTTTAGTTATTTATAGTAATTTAGTAATCTAATGATAATTAGGATAGTTAATGTGTTAGTTATTAAGAAACATTTCATAACATCTAACATTCAGAATAATGCTTAAAGATGCAAAAGCAAAGTATTTTATAATATTAAAGATGAGGACGAAAGGAGGGAGAGAGAAAGATTGAAATAAAAGAAGCAGGAGGAAAAGGAACTGGAGACTTTCAAGCACTTCTTTAATACCACTGACTCATAATACCAAATAGGATTCTTTGCACATAAGAATAAGAAAAAAAAAAAGAAAACCTGCAAATGTCAGAATCATAGTGGGCTAAATAAGAACAGATGTTAACAAAATTTTGTCCTCATTCAAAAAAAGTAAAACCAAATGTGTTTATCTTTATTTGGTAATATAAATATTTCAAATACATGTTATTCTTTTTATTTTGAAATTCTTAACTGATTTTTCTTTTAACTGTTCTCAGCCTTCCTCCTACAACAATTCTATATTTATTGATACTCCTACTTGATAAATTGTGCTAGCTCCCAAAATATGTTTCTTTCCCATTTGTATTTCAACTCCTCATGCAGCTTGTTAGTCATTAATTTTTTTTTCCCTTATACATACAAAAATCACTTTGAGAAAATGAATTATCATGCTCTCTAAAATAATTTTGGGTGAAAAAGTAGCTAACTATATAGCATAATAGCAATTTTCAAAATAATACGCTGTTTCCTTAAAACAATAATAAATTCAAGGCTTTGTACATGGAATGTTTAAATTAAAGAATTTTTGTTTTATTTTTTATTGTTTTACATATTTTCATTAACAGTTGTGATTTTGCACATGACTCTAAGGGAGTGAAAGTAAACATTAGTTATCATTTAGCTCTGGCAATGATATTTTTACCAGTATAAATGCATGAGTGAAGGCAGAAATATCTTGTGGGTACTTAAGAATAACGTAGCAGGAATGTTCATAGCAAATGATCAGTGTAAAAAAATAAGGACTGTTGTCATTATGTCCAGATTTGTGCCAATAATTATGAAAAATGCTCATTGGTCATTCTGAATTAAAATATGGTGATCTAACTCTATTCCCACTTTCTGTTTTGATTCAATCACTAGGCCACAATTAAGCCAATTAAGTCACTTAATAAAGAATGTTCATAAAGACCTATTTGCCAAATTTACATATATCAAGTATAATGCTTCTTAACAGCTTCATCTTTTTAAAGTATCTTTGCATCTTTTCATGTATTGTAATATTCAGATTTTTGCTTAAATCTACTTTTAAAAACAAATCAAAAATAAAAATATCATCATATTTAGCAAAATTAATATTAGAGGTATAATAATATAATTACAGTTAGTATAAATTAAGAATTTATACTTTTTGAATTCTAAACTATTGAACTCACAATACGTTACTTATAGTTTATTGACTTCACTATTTTGAGTAGTTTTGCCTCCCTTTGACAATTTTCTTGGTAGTTTGGCTTGTTTTTTTCATACAAATGATCTCTCTATTAAAAAGTTAATCAATTATTCCTTCACAGGCATATAGAGCCAGTGGTCTGTATTTAATAATTTCATTGTGTGTGTGTGTGTGTGTGTGTGTGTGCATGTGTTTACATATTTTAAAAGATACTTTATTATCTTCCCTTTTGATTGCTTTAATAATTTCTTACCTAATTTTTTTTTTTTTTGAGTTATATTCAATTCCTATTAGTTTGATGATAGACAGCACCTTCCCCCTTTGGATTTTTTCCTTTCTCTCATATATGTTTTTGTTTGTTTCTTCCTTTTTCTTGTGGGAGAGGTTATCTCCATTTATGAAATAACATTGAATGATCATCCAAAGTTGCATGGATTTTTTCCCCAAACAATCATGTTTTAAATCCAATAGTGTTTAGATTTTGTTTCCTTTTATTGGCTCACTTTTCTCGTGTATGGATTTATATTATTATGGAAACATTCTGAAGATACAAATTGGAATTTATTTAAAATATTTTAATTTTGTACTTTAAATATAGAAATGTAGAGTATATGCCTCCACATATATTTTTCTTGATTATTATTTTCAAGTTTTATATTTTCTTCAAATATCGCTTTAATTTTGGTGACCCATTCATATATAAGAAAGCATTAATTGGAAAGCTGCCTGAGAATTATGTGAACAGGATTTTTGATATGCCAGAATATATTGTATGATGACTAAAAAAGATAATTAAATTTTATTTTTTAAGGGAGGAGAGATATAAATGCTAGCTTAAGCTTTGTTTTATTTGGGTGATGATTTTTACCACAAAATAACTATACAACTTATTCAGAAAAGAAATCCAAGGTAAAGATGATCCAATACATGGAGCGATGTATATGTTATGACAAAGGAGTTTCTGGTTGTGGGCCACTGACACACATTTTTCGCTATCAAGCGTGTCACCCGACACAAGGCTATTTTATGAAGAATCTCACACAGGAAAATCACAAACACTGTGAGCCCTTGGAAATTAGTGCTGGTACAGGCACTTCAGGGTAAAAGGCAAACCCTTTCCAGGAATGCCTGTCAATCACTGTCAAAATATTGACACCCGTTCTAGATTTTAATGAGTCTTATGTAATCCCTTTTCTACCAAGTGGCTAGTTATTCTTTTCAAGGCATTGAATAATATTGATCTCTTAGATTCAGTCTCTTCTCAGAGATTGGCTATTCAGCAGTGGCAGTAGCTAGATTAGCCTTGGGGATGAGAACTTTTATTGTTAATCTCACACATAGGTACCATGTCTGTCACTATGACTATTTCATTCATTGATATATTGCACAAGATCTTCTATGTTAAGGACAGCATTTGGAAGAGTCATCTTGGCCGCATAGTTCACTGGTATTTTGCTGTAAATGTCTTTTGGGAGACATTAATATTTAATACAAAAGATATACCTTGTGTTGCCATTACTGTAGATCTACATATACACCTCTTTTTTTGGATCTCTGAACAACATCTATCTCTCCTCTCATTCCTGATTATTGGCCAATAAGCCAAACCATTTATTTATACCCATGATTCCATGTATATCTTTACTTTGAGGAATCTTTAAACACAAAGTGAATGATCACTTATAGCGCTCAAAGCAAACCAAAATCTTTTCGGGCCATATATGAGTGGGACGATTGATATCAGGAAAAAAACTATAGTCCCACTCATATATGGTAATAAAGGTAATGTTTTCCTCTTAAACACAGGTTAGATTAAGTTAACTAGCAGCCCCTTGTAAATTTACTGTTTCCCGGTCTCATGCTTTCTCATTGTGACAAAAATACACTATATTCATAATGGCTACCTGGGCCTGCCTCCATATTACTAGTAAGGGGTTTGAGGGGGAGGCACCGGGCTAATTGTTGTAAACATGAAGGTCAGGCTTCTTTCTGTGCTATGAGTGATAAAATCTTTTGTTTCTGAACCAGGAGTCTTATGCCCTCTGTCAGAATCTATGAAATTGTGACAAACTCACTTGTTAACTTCAAAATAGGGTAAAATGTCACTCAGCCTATCTAAAGTATTTCCCATTTGTATCCATGTCCCTGGCCTAGAAACAAATCTGATCATGTCATTATAATAGAGAAAGTGATTGTTTAATTTGAAGGTTTTTGTAAATTAAGGAAAGATTTAACAATCTTTTGTTGAAATAAATCAGCTAAGATAATCAAAAAGGACAACTCACAAATTTTTTTTTCAGGTTTTCTTCTAAAACAATTTTAGTGTTATTCATGAGTATAATGCACTTAATTTTCTAATTTCTATCTGGCTGTATGAAAATATAAGTATTCGAGGGAAAATAGAGAAGGCCAAAAGTGTTTGGACTGTGGGACATTACATACACTATTGAAAATAGGTTAGGAATAAACTATATTAAGTCAAATATCTGACACTAATGAATGGCAACTAAATGAACACTCCCCTTCAACTGGACTCATATAGAAGAGTTCATTTAGTACAAAGAATTTGGGCACTTATTGTTTTTATACTAGATTAAACAGAACAATAGTGTCAGAGGTACAAATGAACTTCTAAGAGTTTGGCTTATAACTGAGGTCCTGAAAATAAGACCCTTTGCTAAGTGATAAATGGTGTTAATTAAACAATTATTAAGAAATAGTATTTAAACAATAGCCATTGCTGTATAAAAAACATTGTGTTTAACAATTCGAAGAAAAATATGCTGATGACTTTAAGAAATTAAATCAAGTTTTTGGTATGGAAATGTTTAAAAACAATGTTAAGTGTTTCCATAATTCTATAATGATGAATATCAAATGTATAATTTCATTTACTAGCTATATGTGAAATGAATAATTCACATTGTTAGGTGGGCATCCTGATAGAAAAATAATTATCATATCCTAAGAATCTGTGTGAGGTGACCACTCAACATAGTAGAGAGTACAGGAATTTTGCAACGGACAGTATGGATTTGAGCAGCGACTACACATTTTGTTAGCTGTATATCCTTAGGCAGTTCATTTTAAAACATTGAGAATCTATGTCCTAACGTACACATTTGAAATGATAAAGTATAGGGCCTCTATTTTCAACCAGGGATCAACTATGGTGATGGATCTAGACTCTTCCATAGACTTTGTTTATGTCAGCTTTATAATATCTTGTGCCATAATTAACTTATATACTTCTGCTGCCTTTACCAGCTTATGAACTCCCAATACACAGAGACATGATCTCATTCAATTATGTAACTTTCAGATACCTAACACATTACTTGTATGTAAATGACTGTTTTTGATTGTCCTTATTTTTAAAAAATCATGCTAAGAATGATGTCACTGAACTTTTATGGATAAGTATAAACAGTATGTATATAATTATTAAGCTATTGATTAGATCAGGCTGAAAAAAAAATCACCGAAACATTTTTAACAAGTGCTATGGATAATGTATCAATACTGGTTTCCAAAAGATCTAGGCTTAAATTTAACCCTATCCCTAATTAGATGCTTCAATGCTCTTTCAGAGTTTTCTTATCTGCAAAGTGAGGATAAAATAACTAAATTATTGTGTTCTGGAGAGGATTAACTAAGAGACAAAATGTGTCAATCTTTGATATGATGAAGAGCATATGTAGATTCTAAATATCTCAATCAGTGCTATCATAGCTGTTTTGATAACAAATGACAAAATTTCAAAGAATTGTAGTTAAGCATAGAATCCTGAGAAGTCATATCCTAAATTTGTTTTAAAAATAAGATTTTTATTTAGACCTATGAAGGAAATAGAATACTAAACTAGATTGATAATTTTTTAAGATAATTCAAATATAATTGACTTAGTACAGTATTTACTTTTCAGAATTTCTCCAGTCTTTTTATTATTTAAACGTAAATGAAACTTTAAATATTTTGGTAAGCTTAGGTGTATGTTTATTGATTAAATAGTTTATATTAACCAACAATGAATGAAAATAATTTTTTATATAATAAGTAAATCTGCAGTAAGAGGGTTTCCCTAAAAATAAGCTGATTACAGAGACCTGAATTGTAGCTAAAATGTCAAGTAAGAAATAAGCAGTTCACTAAAGAATAGCTCCATGTTCATAAGCCAGAGGACTACATATATAAAATAGCTAGTGATATAGGTATAGATCAATTATAGTGACTTAGAGATCAAATTTTGAAAATTACATGATCTTTTGTGTTCCAACTCATGTATATTTAGGAAGGTGTTGACCTCAAAATTGACTGTAAGCTATGATTCCAATGAGTAAAGGGTATTTTTTTTTATTTGTACAGAAAATGCTGAAATTTACCTCAACCCTGTGATCCTGGAAACCAGTGAAATTTAAGAAATCCCCCCACCATTTTTGTTTTGTATTTCAGAAAATGACTTACCGCAAAGAACCACCATTCCTGTGACTTAGATAAGACTCGTGGATGACCCCTTGTTTTCTTATGACAAGGCCAAACACAAACCCTCCAGATTTCCATCTTGCCTCATAAATGATTAGTTGAACTGCTTGTCTTCATTGGTCAATTGGAACAAAATTCTTGGTAACCAAATTTTGATTTAGATTCTATTCTCCCCAATCCTCAGCTTTGGCCACCCTTAGCCTAAGCCAGCACACAGTCCTTCCTTAACACAGACTTCCTCACACCTGGTTTATTCTAACTTTGTATTCTCTCTATAACAGGGAAACATTTTGCAAGTAACTTTAGCAAAATGACCAAAATAAGACATCTCTCACATTCATCCCTCTAAATGACAATAATTTGTTATTCATCCATGGACAAAAGTGATTTTGTGGGAGCTGTGGGACCCAGGTATACATGTAAATAATATAGACAAAGTTTAGGTAGATATGATTAAAAAAAATGTGTAGAGTCTGAAAAATAAAGCACTAGCAATAGTAGAAAGAGAAAATGGAGATTTAAAACCGAGTTAATGAGAACATTAGAGTAGTACATATGAAAAGCTTTATGAATGTATATATATCTAGTACAGTGGACGGTGTATTATGGCCCACAGGCTATCCAGCCTGCTGCACGCTTTTGCTAATCAAATTATATTAGTGTACAGCCATGATCGTCCACATTTAGCACAGTTGAGTTAGCTGTAGCAGAGACATTTTGGCCTAGAAATCTTAAAGTATTTACTATCTGACCCTTTATAGAAAATGATTGCCAACCTTTGGTCTAGTAGAGAAAATAAAGATTAGCAAATGTTTCTAACAGATTTTGAGAAAAATGAATCAACCACAAATTAAAGAGAAAAATGACAGATAATTGGAAAATATTCTATACCCAAGCTATAATTAGGCGACAAGAGTACTGTGAGTGAAATCTAACAAACCAAAAAGAAGCATCAAATTAATTATATTACATAAAATATTATATTTCAAAGAATGCAAAGAATGTAAAGTTTTGTAACTTACTCTACAATGCCAGTATAACCTAAAACTTCATTTGGATATGTAATCACAGAAGTTAAAAATCTCTCTTAAGAAAACATCTTAAAATCTTAAATCAAATATTAGAAAATAAAATCTAATAGAATATTAAAATAATCATATCTAATTACAGTATTGGTGAATTCTTGGCAAACATAATCACTTTAGCAATTAAATTATTTCTAGAAGTCTTTTCTAGTAACATTTTCTTATGTTTTTACACCTGAAATATATTTGGGTATTTTAGAAAGAAGGTTGGCTCTACCAAGCTGATCAAATTGTCTTGCCAGACTGAATAAGCCTGATACTATTTGCATAATGAAATTAAAGAGGGGAGACACAGAAGCCAATATATCTTTGTTACCATAGATATTTTTCCAGTAGTACCTGAGTTGGAGACTTCAGTTATGAAAACAAGTAGAGACAGCCCCTTTCTAAGGGATGCATAGTCTTGGTCAGTCATTAAAAAACTATTTGGTAGAGAAATTAGGTCTCTACAGTTTAGAGGACATTTATTGAAACATGGGTATCAACATCGATATAGCTATATAATATAAATATATTGATATATAATGGAACTTAGGATGAGAAAAAAAGATGAGGTATTATCCAATTAGAATTTCCTAAAGCACAATCTCAGCACACATAGAGAAATCGGGCATACTTCTAATAAAAGATCCTTAAGTACTAACCATTCTGCATGGTGATCTTTCCATATCTTATCCACAAACCATTTTCTCTATTTTCTTAATATACTAATTTTCTAACCAAAATATACTAAACTGTGAAACCAGTTGCTCCTACATCTTGTCCCACGAGTACTACAAAGTAAATCCGCCCCCCCATACATTCTGATCAGTGAAGTATTCACACAACTAAATTGAAATTAAATATTGTGTCCCATATGTGTATGTGTGTATGTGTGTGGGTGCATATATGGTTACTTTTTTTTTTTAACTTTTATCTTAGATTTGAGTTTTTAAAACATGCTGTATATGACTTTTGGGTTTAATTTGCCTCTTTTTAGGAATAATTATTATTATGTAACAATTTACTATAGTGAAGTACTCAAAGTGTAAATTAGAAATCCTTGGATTTATAGATTATATGGTTTATTCCTTTTTTAATGATAATGAAATGAGAGAATATATGAAATTATTTGCATAGAAAACATAAAGTTGCATAAAATTGTGTGCTGCTGTTACTGTTTGCTGTAGAGAAACTAACCTCAAAATGTAGTTATGAGAGCAGTATATGAATAGATTTATAATATCAAATTGGATAATTCATTTTTGCTTATTTATCTATTTATTTTAAATCTATATGTGAGACTTTTATATTTCTGTTTTATCATTGCTTTAAGATAAACTCTAGTGAATACACAATTCTACCTATATTCCAATTTTTCTTTCTAAAAATACCCACACTAGACAGATTATTATTAATAGTATTGTTATTATGTAAAACCAGAAATGTGAAAGGATAAAGTAATGTGGAGCTTAGAGCCAACTACAAATATGTTTTAAATATAGTAATTAAATGATAAGGATCAATTTAACTGTAGGTGACAAAAGCACAAGATAATACTGTAATAGTTTTCAGCACTGTTGCTTTACAATACTTTTGTGCATCTACATAGCAAACAAGAACTTTCTGTGTGATTCTTAAGCAACAACTTAGGCACTTCTCCATGAAATGAGCAGATTGTAATGAGTTGTAAAACAGAATCCCTGCTGTAACTAATTTGTACTTAAGACTCTTTTCAAGAAATTAAAAAAAACTCCTTCTTTATTTATAACATAATTGCATCTAAAATTCAAGGATAAGTGAATTTCATAAATTTGTCAGTGTTAATATGTTACTAGAACGTTGTTGGAAACATCACGTTCAAAGTGGTTCACATCCAGCAAATAACAGAAAAGGTCCTATTTTGTTCAGCTAATTTCTTATAAGGACATGTTTTCTATTTGAAAATTTGCTTTTCCAATTCGTATTTCATTGAAAATAATATAGTAATAAAAATCACTGGAATTGGGCCATTAATTACATTGTATATCCTAGTATTATAAGCAAAAAGATATGCCAAACATGTAAACCATTCTGATAGCATTGTTTCTAGAAATAGATAGTAGAGACCCCAAAATGGTAATGGATTCACTTAAAAATTACTTTTTGTTTAACGAATATGTTTAGTATTACTATTGTGCTAATCGTGGCTTTGTAAAACAAAGTTTCAGCTATTTTTTATGTCCTGGTAAATTTTGTATGATCATGGTGCTATTCTTTTCTTAAAAGTATGTGATATTTTACTGGTAAATTCAACAGGACCTGGAGTTTCTTTTGTGGGAGTAATGTCAATTAAAATTTTAACTTATTTAATAGAAATGGGACTACATCTATATACTATTTTTATCAGATTTTTAGTGACTTTTCCATTTCATCTAAAATTTCAAATTTATGATCCTAATGTTGTTTATGAAATATTGTTATGGGAGTTGTTTGTCATAAAGTTCATGAAATGCTCATCTGAAAATTTAAATAGAGATACTAATTATCTATTTGGTCTTGATTTCTCACTTAATGTCACTCTAGTGAGAAAACATATTTATTATTTCAGTCTGTCTTTTGGTATTTGTTAAGACTTACTTTGTGGGCCAGAGAATGATCAGTTTGTGAATTCTATTCCATATAAAATTCAGTGAATATGTGTCTTGCTCTTTGGAATGTAATGCTGAATATACATTCTTTAGAGCAATCATGTTAATCATGTTTTCCAAATCTATATGCTTTATGGTTATATTTTTACATGTACTATACCTATTGACTGAGGTGTATTAAAATCTTAAAGTGGTTTATATGGATTTCTTTCTCCTTTTAGTTCTCTCAATTTTTCTTTATATAATTTAAGTTTGGTTTCAGGTACATACATTTTTAGAATTATGTCATTTTTTTGGATTTTATTTTTGATTATTACAAAATATACAGTATTTTTGCTTTAAGGTCTTTTTTTTTAGATATTACTGTAGCTACACCAGCTTGCATTTGGTTAGTTTCAATGTATATTTATTTTTACTTTCCTCTTACTTTCAACATTTTTCTGTCCTTATATTTAAAGCTTCAATATGATATTGTGAGTAAATTATCTTTTTGACCTTCATTTCTGTTTATCAGTGTTTTTAAAATGTTTTGTAGTTGATTATATTTTATCCAACATATTCATTGTTTTAATCCACCCTCATGGGAAACTGAAATTCTCTTCCTTTTTTTCTTCCATCCAATCCAATCTGCATCTGTGGCCTACTGTTCCAATAAAATATTCCTACTCCTTTGTCACCAGTGACCTTCAGTTTTTCACTACAAAGTACTCTTTTTAATCCTCATAAAGTTAGACAGTTCACTACTATTTGAAACATTTATTATATTTCCTTTAGGAAAAACTAGATTCATTTGGCTTTTATGACATTTTGATCTTACAGTTTCACTTCTATATTTGGGCCACTATTCAATTAATTTTTTTCTTCTTTTCCTTTCACTTTTATTTTTATGATTCTGCAAATCTTTAAATCTATCAAACCCATCTATACTTATGATGATTATGTTTACTAAGGATTATTTACATTTATATAATATTTATATATTATATTAAGGGCCTTGGCAGGGTGTACACCACTCTTTATCAATGCCAAATAAATAATAAATTATCTATTCACAGTATTCACATTAAAGTATTTGACCTCAGATTAAGTAACTAATTTGATTAAGTCATTTAATATTAAATGTTGAGACATATTCCAAACTCTGTTTTAAGTTCAACTAGGACAAACCTACTCTCAAAATTCTACAATATCTTGATACTCCCATAATAGTATAGTCCTGTTATAACTGAGAACAATGGGGAAGACAGAGGAAGAAATAAAAGGTGAAAAAACAGCCTGAAAAGAAAATATAAATGTTGGCATAAAATATAGAGGGAAGAGGAATTGGGGACAAATGCACATTTTTAATTCTCCTTTTTTTTTCTTTTGCCCATAAATTATGTCTTGACCATAGTTATAAATAAATGAGCAAGGCAACATATTTTAAAAAGAAGAAGATCAATGATTATAATTTGGAATGCTCATAAACAAATTATATCAAATTGAGTGATGGAATCATGAAATTCTATAGCTGTTTATTTTTAAGGGATTGCTTTGTGATGTGCAAAGTAAATATCCAAAGACAGAATGTCGATTCATACTGACAACAACTATAATATTAATTTTAGGTCCTACTGGCATATTTGAAGGAAATCACAATTAATTTCCATTTTTGCTCTTTAATATCCATTCAAACACATGTTTTAGAAAGATTCAGAAATTATAAAAATCATGTTGTGTTTAGAAATATTCAGAAGTTATCAAAATTCAAGTATCAAAAGTTTTATGTCAATTGTAAATATAAAAATGAAATTTTTTTAGAAATAACTATTTAAAATATTGAAAAGACATGTCTTGAAACTAAGAGTCATAAATAGTAAAAACCATAAATAAAAGCATTTTTCATTTATTTTCGCAATATTTTCAGTTAAATATTCTTGTTTTAGTCTTCATCTCTCTCCCTTCTTTCACTTCCCCTTTCTTAGTCTCTCGAACTTATACATACACACCTAAGGCATTGGCTGTAAATTTTAAAGATATTAATTAAGTCTGACTAGTAAGTTCACATTTGTTTATAGCTAAAACTTTGATGCTGTTGCTAATTTCCAGGTTATTTACATTTATGATTGCTTTTAAAATACTTAAGAGAGAAATTCTCAACTATACTAAGTAATAGGAATGAATCATAGAAGAAGTTTATAGTACAAGTTTATGTTACCTTGGAAATAACACTATCCCAGTTGTCATGAGCCCCCTTGTTTATTTCATAAAAAATCAAGACATATCTTTTCAGAAGTTTATAGTTATTTTGAAGGTACACATATACATATCTATGTGTGTACATTCTCTTTTCATGTTTTTATATCATATTTGGTAGTAGCAACTGTCCCTATAAGAAAAAATGAAATTCACTTAATTGATTGATTATAATCCTACATAATTGTTATATAATTATATTTGGCAATTGTGTATTGTTATATTAAAAGAAGTTGTATATGCAATTGACCTTTCTTTTTAGACCTCATTTTGAAAATTGCTTTCAGTTATTATTTTTTACAAAGACTTAGTAAGTAAATCTCTTTGACTAAATTGAGCAGTCCTTTATTTTTCTAAATAAATAATTGGCTGGATACCAAAACAATTTAATTTCATTTTCTGCTAATTAATCCAGTGATCTTGATAATTCCCATAACTTTAATTAGCATATTTTTACATTTGTAAAATATTTAATTTGTAATGCATTTGTAAAATATTTAATTTGGAATGTCTGAATGGTTCTAAACTTACAATATTCTAATTCGTTTTCCCAAGTTAAAATAGTTTAATCATTCATATGGATTTTATAACCCTATGTCAAAGATGTT
This sequence comes from Pteropus vampyrus, assembly GCF_000151845.1. Lineage (NCBI taxonomy): Eukaryota > Metazoa > Chordata > Mammalia > Chiroptera > Pteropodidae > Pteropus > Pteropus vampyrus. The sequence goes on along the minus strand of NW_011888802.1, from coordinate 3,389,572 downwards.
TTAAACCTTGCTCCCAAGGTTAATATAAAGGTGAAAGTGATTCCTTTAAAGATTTAAGGGAGAATTATGTAAGAGGTTAATGTTTAAAAGCAAAGAGAACACTATGAGTCTTTGAAATAATTGTTACCCATATTTTTTATCAATTTGAAGACTTTTGTTAATTAGATTTTATGTTAGAAAGTATATGGAAGATAATTAGTTTTCAAACTTTGGGCCATATTTCACCGGATGTTTTGAAAATCTCTAGATAACTGCCTTGTGTATATTTATTATTACTATTAAAACTTATTTTTTCTACTTTAAAAAAATAAATAGAGCCTAAAAAATGATAACTTCTGTTATGCTTTGTAAATCAGAAAAATCATGATAACATAAAAAAAGTGAAAACACAAGTTCTAGAAGTAAAAAAATAAAACTAATTAATTAAGGATCAGTAGAACAATTACAAATAGGATATATGATATAGAATCAAAAGATTTAAGAGCAGGTTATCTTAAACTTAAAGAAATATGGGTCTCACAAGATATGTAAGAAAAAACCTTTTTAAGTACAACCCAAAACAAAGGAAACGGTTTATTACTACTGCCTACATGGCATTATATATTTAAAATCCATGTGAACATAGAGAAATCCATTTGAAAACACACACACAAAAGTGGTTTATTTTAAATGGAATCACTTTGAAATCACTGTTTATATCTACTGGAAACATGATTCTTCTGGAAAAGCTGATTTACCACAAGTGTACAAAAGAGCTAATGGAAAGGAAAAGGGAAATAAGAAAAATATTGTGTTCTGTTTTAGTTTTCTTTTTATTTTTGAAATTAAGATACAGAAAATAATTTTCTCCAAGATAATCATTGAATGAAAACATCTCAATATATTTGTACATTTTAATGATTTTGGACAGGACCAATATCAAATCATAAAGGAATGTTTTCAAATATAGTTAGCAAATTGTTGAGTAAAAATGTGAAATTTCAGACCACCTAGATGTAATGTTGCATTATTTATACCAAATTTACAAGCAAGGAAATTATACAATGAATAAACAGTAAATTGAAACCAATTCTACTTCTCATCTTGTGCTTCTCACACAAAACATGAAAAGCACACTTTCCTTCACTTCTCTTGATCTGTGGGCTGAGGTAGCACCTCTTTCTTCATATTTTCTTAAATTTCTTTCCAGCCCTCCACCATATTTGTTAAGACCTTTTCTGCTTCTCAATCACAAAAGCTCTGATATCCACATTTTACTATGATCCTTTAGGGCAAAGGGGGAGACAGAGAAGAAACCAGAAGTTCTTGTAGTAAGCAGAATGAGCTTACTAAGATATTACTGAATTGAATCCAGAGTTAGATTATTTCTATGCCTGTCAGTTACTGTGAAGATAGATATCATTTTGTCCAAGAAACTTGCAATAGTTGTATACTTTGGGGGAAAAAAAAGGAAAAGGAAAAAAAAGGAAGATGAAATGAGGAGAATAAGATAATATTTTGGGATGGCTGATAGAAAACTACATTAGTAGTCCAGGAGAGAGAAGGTTGCTGGCAGTGGAGAGGAAGAAGGAAATTGGTACATAATTTGGAGGAGAATGTGCAAGATTATACTAGTTTTGATGTAGAAATAAGTGAGGGTAGTCTTTATGGGCAATTCCCTCCTGTTTAATAACTAATGATGGTGCAAGTTACTGGAACTAGAACTAGAAGATATGTATAGATGAAGTTTATTAACAAACAAATGGGCAAAGACTGGAATGTGCATGGAAGTGAGGAAGTTGTTTTAAAATGAAAGATAATAGACTGTTTGTATTTGCATGGAACCATTCAGAAGAGAAAGATGGAGAGAGGGAGGTAGTGATAGAGACTGAGACTGAGATAGATGATAGATGACAGATGACAGATGATGGAAGGATGGATAGATGGATGGATGGATGGATGGATGGATGGATGGATAGACAGACAAACAGACAGATGATAGAGATATCAGAGAATTAAGGGAGGATATAACTGAAATATAGTTATTATAGAGAATGTTATATTTTGACAGTGAAAAGAGAGTTAATAAAGATCAGTTTAGGGAATTTATTTTCTTCCTCTCTGTCTCTGTGTCTCTCTATGTCTCTGTCTCTGTGTCTCTCTCTGTCTTTCTGTCTCTGTATCTCTTTGTCTCTCACTGTCTGTCTCTCTGTGTCTCCATTTCCGTCTCCGTCTCCCTCTCTCTCTCTCTCTCTTCCTCCCTCTCCCTCTCCCTCTCTATCTCTCTGTCTCTGTCTCTCTCTCTCCCCTCAATAACAGTTTTCTATCCAATCTAGCAAGTTTAATCCAGCAATAAGGAAAACAGAAAGAGAATCATGCTTGAGAGCCAAGACCTGAAAATTGGAACAGTTAAATCATAGATAGAATCTAGTATATGCATGAATACAACACACACAAGATAATGTGGTACTCAAGAAAAAAAAATTAAAAGTATAATTAAAGTCCTCAGAGTTCAAATATAAAAGCACAAGCAATTATTTCACTATTGCTGTAGCAATTAAAATAGTTTTATTTGCCCCTTTTACTAATATCTTATCTTTATGAGTCTGACCTTTAGAAGAAAATACCAAGATGGATTTCTTGTTATTGATTGGGAACTGAATAGAACATGAACTAATTCTGTTAGTAATACTACAATGATTCTCTTGCTGTGAAAACGCTTTTATTTTGATCTTCTTTCTTAGGTAACAGAGAGCTTCTACTGAAGGTTTTGTAGCCATTTTTATATTATGTATTTTTTATTGTGCATAGATGTACCCTAGAGAGTATATTGAGGTTCTAATATCTATTTTGTATTCATATTCATGTTTCTAGTGGTAAAAATAAAAACAGAAACATAGTTTGTAAGAGTAGTAGGGACCAAAGATATCCTATCTCTTATCAAAGTACATAGAGTTTACAATTTATGTTTGATTTCAAGACACTTGAATGAAAGAATACTACTATTGATCAGATCAGGCATCAATATATTTGAATTTAGCAAGTTTAGACAGAAACATTTTATTACAAAAAATCTTTTTTGATAATGTACTTAATAATTTGTGTGCATATAGGTGCCAAATTATCGTGGAGCACCTATGAAACTCAGGTAATAAGAAATTTTTGGACATTTTAGTGTTTTTTATTTTAGTTGAGAGTAATTGAAATTAAATCATGAAGGAGCTCTTATATAAATATACATCTTCAAGAGATTAATTTAATCATGACTATCAAACGAAAGTACAGTTATTTTAGAAGAAATTTGATTTCATCTTCTCTTTCTTAAAAATGAGTAGGTAGAAATCTTTACCCATAAAAATTATTTATTTATTTAAAACAAGCTATATTTATTTATGGTGTTTCA
>NW_011888802.1:3377312-3384780 GCF_000151845.1 Pteropus vampyrus | reverse complement strand
GAAAAGTGAGATATTAACATAAAGCATGCCCTTTAAAAGAAAACTTGTTTTTTCTCCATATTTCTGAAAATACTAATGCTGAGGAAACAGGAAATCAGAATATAACAAACTATCATTTCCAACTGTCTGCCAGATGTATAATGTGAGATGTAATGAAATAACTCCCTATCTAGTTATCAATCTCATTTTTGAATGTGCCTATTTTTTAAATTGACAGTAGAGTAGATAATATAGCGGCAAAAATAAAGATACTGTTGTACAATCTAAACTAAAAAAAATGGTAAATAAACTTTTTAATTTTCCATTTCAATTTTAGGGACTTTAAAATGTACACTACTTTCTACATTCTATCTGAAATGGATCTGGACATATAATGTTCAAGTTTCTGTTTAGACGACTTAGATTATTACAGATAAAATCTCTAGAACCTCATTGGGTTCTCATTGTGAGAAGTTAAACAAACACTCTCAAAAGGAGGGCATAATGTAACCATGTTGACAGGAGGAAAGGGATATGTGACCATGTCGAAGTGCACCCAGAAGTCTTTCCGTAAGAAGCAATCTCAGCAGGGGAAAGAATGTACCAGTTTTATCTAACTTGGGGGAAGTGGACTAACACAACACTAGCGTTCTTTAGACATCTGTTTTGCCAAAGGGAAGAGAGAAAAGCTGAAAAGTCTTTGTAAAAATCACAGCCCAGGGATACAGGCCCATTAAAAAACTGATTGATAATCCTAGGAAAATTTGTACATCATAAGTAAACTCGTAAATCATGAAGAGGACAAGGCTTTACTTCCCTTGGTACCTTGCTACCACAGCAACAGAGCTGCAATATAATAACAGCCGATTACAGCGGAAAGAACGGTTATCTGCACATATTATTTAAATAGGAGATTTTAGGGAAAGACAACAGGGAGACACAAATAAGGACATTATAGACAATAGAAACCTCTAACATCTACAGCTTCGGTACATATGAATCAAAACCAAATTTCTACCAAGATTCACATTGAAGCCTCACCCTAAAGCGGCAGTCCCCAACCTTTTTGGTACCAAGGACCAGTGCTCTTTTGAGAATCTAATGCCTGATGAGCTGAGGTGGGCCGAGGCAGTGATGCTAGTAGGGAGCTGCTGCCAGTAGAGACGAAGCTTCGCTTGTTAGACTGCTGCTCACCTTCTGCTGTGTGGCCTAGTTCCTAACAGGACATGGATCAGTACCGGTCCGCAGTCTGGGAGTTGGGGACCCCGAGACTAAAAGGCTGCTTATCTCAGTTCCTATTACCTGATATCATGTCCGGTTTTCAACAAAAACTACCAGACATGCTAAAAGGAAAACAAATATACAGTCTGAAGAGGTAGAGAGAGCAAAGATCAGATCCAGATAGGACAATATTTATAATTATCACAATTTTTGTAAAATAGAGAATTTAAAATAATTATGATTAATATGGTAAAGGTTCTATAGAAAAGTTAGACATATATAACCAAAATAATTGAAAACATATTCTTGCAAAAGCTTGTAAACAAATGTTCATAACAGCATTATCATAATAAACAAATGAAAGGACATTTTAGTAAATGACAGATCACATACAACCATGTCCCATAAGATTATAATGGATCTGAAGATTCCCTGTCAACTGGTGGCTATTATAACTGTAGCTCAATGCATCATTCACGTGCTTGTGGTGATGCTGGTGTAAATAAACCTAGTGCATTGTCAGTTGTATCAAAAATATAGCATATACAATTATGTACAGTACATAATACTTGATGATATTAAATTACTAATTACTAGATTATGTATTTATTATACTATACTTTTTATCATAATTTTAGAGTGTACTTTCTACTTATAAAAAAAAGTTTGCCGTAAACGGTATGCAGAGGATGCCATATCACTCCGACTGCAGCTTCATACATCTCATGTTTACCGAGTCTCTTGATTGCATCATTTTCTCTTGTGCTTGATTTAATCCCGTGTCATTTTGTAGAGTGACATTCTGTACAGACTTGTAGTCTGGAAGCGATATCCTATGCCATATCGTCTACGTGTGTACTGGGCTATACCATCTAGGTCTGAGTAAGTATACCCTATGATGTTTGTAGAATGATGAAGTCACTTAACAAAGCATTTCACAGAATGTATACTTTTTTCCTTAAGTGGCACATGACTATATACTTATTGAATAGGTATGAAATATGCTATTATTTACCTTTACAACATCAATTCTCTCTTTATAAGTGACTCTCAATTTTGTTTTGTTTTGGAAAACAATATGTAAATCTACTAGTTATAAATCTACTTCCCCTGGTCTTTCTTACAGATAAAGCTGTTCATGTACAAATAAGTTCATCCCACAGTTTCAGCAACAAAACAGTAACATCAATAACAATAAACACAAAAAGAATTCTTCTAGTGATTTATATGAAAATTCCTTTTCTGAAATAGATTTCAAGGCTTTTATCTGTGTAGTTTCCATCGTGTTCTTTCTTTTTAGAACATGGCAATAGCGACTAGAGCAGTGGCATCATCTTAGTTCAATGACAGAAAGGCTAGGAGAATTACTGGGCGCGCTTCCTTGACAATTGAAGTGCTGAAATTACATTAACAGCGGCCTATATTTATTTGGTTTGTTGTGGTTTGTTGTTGGGGGAAAAATACACAAACACGAAATTCATTGACTTTATTACAAAAAAGAAAAGTTAATAGGTTAACACGTACAATTAACAGATACGTAAAAAGCAGCAATTGAGAAAATATTTCCTCTATATTTTCATTTTTAAGTTTTATATAAAAGATAACTTATTCACGAGCTCTTCATATGAAATGTGTATGCCTATAAATAGGTTAGATGATATTGACTCTTATAAACATACATATGGATTATATATAATGTGCTTCCTTCATAAAAGTAGATTTTTTAAATGTCAAATTTAAAATTAGAAATATTTTTGTTGTCTAGAGAAGATTGAACATCATATGAAATATCTTTAAGATGCTACATATCATAGTTAAAAATATTTTATATGATGTATATCACTCAAATTAGCTTTGGAGAAGAAAAATATTTAAATGTTAGAAAAATATGACAAGGTAATAAAAAGAAAATGTATTTGTATTCTTGATTTATTTTTAGGGAAAATTAGATCAAGGGAATTTCTTTTTTTATATGCAGCATTCATTTACTAAATACTTAATTTCAATGTCATAAATTAGTCAACACACCACCCCCACCATGCCACATAAACACATAGGTGTAAAGAGACACAAAATCTCCTGAACAAAGATATCTGCTTCTCACCTTACTAAGGAGTTCCCTTAAAACAATGATTTTATTTAATTAGATACATTTGTTTTGAGCATATATTCAGTTCTTGCCACTTAGGTTGGTTTTTGAGATCGGAAAAAAATGACTGTAACAAATCTTGACATCAAATATAGCGTAATCTTCTGAGGAAGTTCCTCTCTCTTAAATTATAATTGTTTTTTTGCCAGAAAATGAATTATGTAGAGACTAAAAATTTGATGGACTGTAATATGTATTGCAACGACTCTAGGAGATTTTTAGTAATACAGTTATCTTTCCTGAGTTGAATACTTTTGTCAAAGACATATTTGGGACTACTGATCTTTAATTTGCAGATTGGAGAGCAGGAAGGAATTCAGTTATCAAAGCAAACATGAAGTGAAATTATGAAAACAGAAGCAGACATTTCTAAAAATCAGTATATTAAGCTTCTGAAGAAATGGAAAATAGACATGCTGATGTAATCAAATCTATCCTTTGGGCTACTTGGATTTTTCTTTTATTCAAATTTGATAATATAGAAGTAAATATAAATAATCTAAAAACAATATTTATTAAACATAATTATTAAAGCCATTTTATTACATAAATTATATAAAAATTAGGAGCATAAATTTCATAATTTATGCTTTTAACAAAATCCCTCAGATAAATAAACCTCTACATATTCAAAAACTTCAATTAGTAACTTAATTGCATATATGAATTTTACATTTTTCTAATATAGCAGAAGCAACAATTTACAAAGACTGAGATTTCCCAAAGAAAATGAGATTCTAATTAAGATTGCAACATAGAAACCCCGCCTGATTCCTGCCTGCTATCCTATAGAGTATTGACTCGAGACTGCAACATTAACTCTTACCTGAATATATATCATGTGAGCCTAATCCTTAAACAAACTAACCAGTCTACATAGATGATAGAACATAGGTAGATATATAAATAATATTAGTATCTATATCTATATCTATATCTATATCAATATCTATATCTATATCTATATAGATAGATAGATAGATAGATAGATAGATAGATAGATAGATAGATAGATAGATGGCCTATTGGTTATATCTCTGAAGAACTCTGGCTAATATAATTGTACACATTGATTTACAAATATTTTACTAGTGCTGATTTTTCTTTGTTGACACAATACGTATTCACACTAATCCTCTTTTCCTAAAATCATAAAAGATAATTTATGTACTTATTACGTTTTCAATTACGTTATTCTCCATTAGTCACCTACCAATAGTCAACTCTTCTGAGAAAATTTTGTCTTTTCTCTCAATTTCTTTATAGAGATTGATCTGCTTTTATTTCACAACTTTCCACTTTTGTCTAGTTCATTTCTTTCTGAGTTTTTAAATAAATGTCTGAGTAATTTTTCATAAATGTAAATGGTTATTTAATTCAAGTTCTTTGTGAGTGAGCTGATATATTTTGATTTTGATTTTCTACTTCCACATTTGAGTCCCATCAAATCTGTCTCAAGCTGAGGGCCCCAGTCCATGGCAGTCATAGTCAGTTCTCTTTAGAGCATCCAAATTGTCCTAAAACCATTAGGAACTTATCTATTTCTTATTAAATTATCGCAATGAGAGAGGCTACACATCAGGGAAACCATGGTACCACTCCCTACAAAAAAGAAACATAGAGATCTTAGAAGATTTGGGGAGAGAGTAGAGTTTAGTTGACATTGAAATTATAGTGTTTGATAGGTTCAAGCAAAGCAGGGTTGTGAGTTTTTAAAAGAGTTAGAATTGATCTGGACTGCAGATTGGCCGTGGGTCCTGTTTCCTTGGAGACTTTAAAGTTAAGATTGATGTGGAGTGTTATGGCTGGAAGTCTGGGGTTTACTTGGGTTGTAAATCAAAACTGCTTGACTGTGCCAAAGGGACACAGATGCTTCAGGCAAGAGGATAGTTGATTCTTCCTAATATAATTTAAAACAACACAGTTTTTGATAGTCTAGGATTTTAGATAACAGTGTTTCTCAGTGAGTAAGAAAGCAGTGGTCTTTCTCAGAGAAAGAGAATGTTATGACACTGTATAGTTACAGTGTGCCTTTTAGGGAAATATTGTTCAGTGTAAACTTTGCAGCTGATTTTTCCTGGGTCTTTTATTCCAATCTGATGAATGGTGGGGCATAATTTTACCATCTAGGTAATTTGTACATTTTTAGGAAGTACCTTAATGTCCTCCCAAATCTATTTGTGCAACTAGAGAGGAAAAAGTTTCTAAATGAAAGAATAATAATGTCTTCTGATACATTTGGCATGTCTAGCTAAAGTCAGAAAAGTCTGAGAAACTCATACCAGCAGCAAAAATATAAAGCCTTTTATTAAAGAAATTTTAAAGAATACATATGGATGTATATATATATATAAATATATCTGTTAATATATATACATATTCCACATATATATATATGTGTATATCTATATATGCATATAGGACAGAAAGCTATGTATACAAATAAGGAACTTAAAGCCATTATAAGAGAAATAGTTGAATTAAACATTAATATACCATGATAGTATAGTGATAGGCAATGACAGATATACAAGAACAGAATTCAGGAAGCATTGGAATGATACTAAACAAATATGCTTATTATGAATTTTTCTTATATCATATTGGAGAAAGATTATAACTATCAAAATCATCATAATTTCTAATTATTTCTTATAATTTATTGAATGTATGTCTAAACATTATTAAAAATTATGTTTAAGTTAATGTGAAATCAAAATGTAAAAGAAAAACCAAATTTACTTACATTTACACTTCAAAAATTTAGAATTTGACAACTTCAAGTGTTGCAGCAGATGTGGAGCTATTATGTATTATATACATTTCTGGTTGGAGTGTAAAATGATGAAAACACTAGGGACATGTGTTTTGTATTATAATTTAAATTTGAATATTCACATACTCTGTGGCCTACAAATTCAACTCCTAAGAATATGCTTAAAAAATCCTCTTACATTTAGAACAGAAAATCTGTGAAACAATATTTATAGCAACCATATTTAGTGTTGGAAAAAAATAAGAAGCGGCTTAAATGTCCAATAATGTATAAGTAGATAAAAAAGATGATATAGTCATCTGAGAAATATTATACAACACTGCATTTCTTATTGTTCTTCACACTAAAGAGGCTTATTTTTACCTGTGAGCATTTGCAGCTTCAATTCTCTCTACACAAAATATTGGTTTTCCAGATATCAGAGGTTAATTCCTTACTTCTTTTAGGTTTCTCCTTTTGTCACTTCATTAAGAGTTATCTGTTACAATTCTAATATTTTAACCACTTGCAAAATTTTTGCTCCCTATTTTGCTCCCCGTTGCTCCTCAATAACTTTTTAAAATAATAATCACCTCTGTCGGAGCTACATTTTTATTTATTTGTCATATTGCTGAAGATAGAAGATGTTTTTCTGTTTATTGCTGAGTTTCCAGAACAAATAATAGTTACAAACAAATGAGATATTTAATACATTTTTGTTGAATACATGAAATGATTAATGAATGAATGGATGAATTAAAAACATATTAATTTGGTAAAGATGACATTATTTCTATTAAGTAAATACAGAAGGCACAAAGACAGAGTATGTCTTTCTATTCCTTCCTAATGAAACTATAACACGAAACAAGTCTGAAAACAGAGGTTTCCCTGTGAAATAATATGTAGGTCATATTATTTAATATCTAAATATTAAATAATATGACCTACAAAGGAATTTGGAAGAAATTAGAAATTACAACAAGGAAAATAAAAACCCAGTAGCAGAATTAAAATTCCCTTTGTTGGCAAGAAAAAGCAAAACCAGGGAGATGAAAACCCAAATAAATAATATGAGAGTAATATATATGCAAATTAGAAAATAGATAATAATAAATGATAAGTAGATAGATAAAAAGAGAATGATTGAACTAGAGCGAAAAAAGCAAACAAAAAAAGATTGAAGAGTGTATTAGAGATAATATAACTTCCCAAGAGTAATGTCAGGGATATGGATAATTCTAAAAAATATATAAATCCTTGGGATAATAAAGGAAAATAATATTTTTCTTCAAAGTAATAAGTAGTATTACCTAGATAATCACCATAAAATGGAAGTGTAATGAATATTATTTAATAATTTT
>NW_011888802.1:3369210-3376552 GCF_000151845.1 Pteropus vampyrus | reverse complement strand
GAAAGTGATTACTATAAATTGCAAATGACTTTACATTGAACAGATAGTTATAAATAAATAATATAAATGATAAAATTATAAAATTATTTTGTTTTTATGTAATAGAATCATTATTTTGTATTTTTGTCATATACCTGACTTTTAATATAAACTAAAGATTTTTATAACAAAGAAAAAAGTAAACTAAGAAATTCACATTTTTTGTTGCTGATTAATATTTTATTTACAGAACCAATTTTCCTTAAACATATTAAAGTACTAAACGATCCATTATATTAATATGGTGTTAAATATATTGGAGATCATGTATATTAAGTGAATTCCAATATACGTAACTTGTTCAGTTTTAATTGTATGCAAATTAATTTTAAGCTAACAGAATGTATTATTAATATGAGACTATCTCTTGTTTAGTTTTTTAGAAATACATCAAAGTAAATATATATAAATTGACTTCAGATGCCAGACATCATATAGAACCGCTTTATTATATCTAAAAAAAAAAATGACTTATCACATATGATACTACCAATTTAAGTAGCTAAAATAGCTTTTCTATTAAAAGTCCTAGGTTCACATTCTGCCCTGACCTCTGCTCTCTCTCCTTGCTGTGAATTGTAACTGCAGTACAAGGATTGTTGGTGTGCTTCTCATGTTTGACCCTTGACTCATCTATTGCTGTATGGGAATTGGGTTTTCAAACTGTATTAGCAAGGGTCATACCTGAGCAAGAAAGAACAAATTGGAAACAGTTCCTTCCTAATGAAACTATAACACGAAACAAGTCTGAAAACAGAGGTTTCCCTGTGAAAGAAAAATGACTGAAACGGCAAGAAAAATAAAACTGTTAATCAAGCACCTGTAATCTTAGCTGGCAGTGCAGTGCTCAGAGACCTAACCATGTCTTGTCTTCACATATTAAGATCTTCATATTCAGTTGTTTTATTGATCAGGTTTTCTTTAATATATGACCTGAAATATATTTTCTCAGAGATAATCTAATTTTCTCATATATCCAACTATTGGCTATTGGTTATTTCCTAAGTGATACTTTACTAAACATTGTATTTATAATGCTGCCTTAACTCTAACTCCATATGAACCCATGCTCATATAAAAATACACGGACCAACACATACATATAAACATATACACATAATCATAACATTTCTCAACATGGCCAAATCATACCCGTTCTTAAAATCCCAGGGAAAAAATCATTTTTATTTGGTGGTTCTTTTTTAAAATTTATATTTCTAGCCCTTAAGTCTGGGTTGCTTTGTTCTTTTACATGATCTATGCAATAGCCCTTTAACTGTCCTTCTTCTCCAAATAGTTGTATTTTCTATAAGTTAGGTTTTTATCTCTGTAAACTGACAAACAGTGCATGATATGTATTAATGACCTTTAAATGAGATGAATATGTAACCTCTTCAGTGCGAACCCATGTTATAATAAAAGAAGAAAAAATATGTTTTCTAATAACATTGGGTGATAAGATAAATTAGACAATTGGCCTAGATTAAGGCATTCAAAACAACGTGAAGCATGATGAGAAATTTTTATGGGTACTAAATCTTTGAACTGCATTTAAAAAAGAAACTTTGGCTATGTAAAAGACAAATATTCTAAGTAGATTGTTAAGGAAATTTGGGAAATATTAATAAATGGAAGTGTATATAAAGTCCTGAATTTTAACATGACAGATTCCCTTTGAAAATATGAAGATAAACAGGAAGATTCTAAGGTATTCAAATATCAGTGTTTATAAAAGTACATGTACACAACATTTTACTAAATTTAGCTGATAAAAGTAAAGCAAAGCAGTGGGAATGGCGGAATCTCCAAAATTGAACACTGAGTAGAAAATGTGTGTCATTTGAGTCAAAATAATATATACTTTTTTATTCCAGCAAATGTTCAAATTTGAATTCTTAAGATATATTTTTAAACATAAGCATTAGGATTTCAATAGAATTTCCAAGGAAAATCATAACATAAAAAGAACTATACAAAAAACAAATCACAAAACACTAAAGCTGTGTAATAAATGTTTTAATTTCACTTTAAAAACTAGATTTTCGTATTTCAATAAAATAGAATAATAGGGGCCACACATAACTTCCTGGACAAATAATCGAAAAAATCAGTTTTCAAGACACTCCAGATGAAGCACTGTAGTCCTTAAGAGGTAAGAAACAAGTGAATTGACATTGATTTCCCCAGCTTACAGCTTGAGAAAGTTTAACGGATGTGGCATGGGGAAAAGGTACCAAGTAAAATCTTTAATTCATGAAACTGAGATGAGAATCCAGAGTTAACAAGGACATGGAGAATAGAGCAGGACAAAAAGAGAACTCCGAAGACCCTCTGGAGTCCGCTTGAGCACAAGCACATGAGGAAACTATCTGACATTATAAAAAATGTATATTTGTGGACTTTTTTTTTTACTCAATATTTTCATATTAAGATTAATCAAATTTCTTGCTTGTAACTATAATTCATTTATTTCTATTATTCTCTCATACATAGTATATCATTGTACATCATTTATTTCTCCTATTACTTATACATTATTTAGAATTTTGTTGTTTCCCCAAAGAATGTAATATATTGGGATATTTAAATCCAATATAATGCTATGAATTAACATAAGACATTCATTTAACAATACTTGGTAATTGACATATGTATTTTAAATTCTTAATATTTGAGAATTGGTTACTCTTGAAATAGAATTTTGTTAAGATGCATATGGAACATCACTTTAAATATAATATATGAATATGATACACACCACACTAATAACTGAATATTTTTGGAAGGTAAGTATGTCCCTCTGTTTCCTCATTTAGAAGTGAGTATGATGAAGGAAATTACTCCCTAGGATTGTCATGAGGATTAACAGAAATAATTTAGGATCAAAGAAGGCAAAAATATTATCTATTAATACTAAGTTAATGAGAATCTTTAAACATCCATACCCTGTTAACATTTTTATTTTTTATGCCATCCTCAGGAAGTCATATCGAAATAAAAGATATGCTTTTTCACTTTCTAGTGCCTCATACTGTCATCTTTTTCAGGACTCCACTGCACATATACTTTCAAACCTGACAATAAACATCTTAGCTACAGATTAACCAGACTATTTATCTCAGTTCATCCTCAGGTCAGGTTATTGCTCTAAATAGATACTTGGCTTTAGAGGAAGGCATCAAAATCTCCGGGGAGCCATCTTATTTTTGAAATACTTCTCCTTTCTCTCCTACTTTTAACCTTTTATATCCAGTGCTTGAGTTTCTCTCTTATCATTTGTCTTTTAAAACTCACATGTTTACATCATCGAGTGCCTGCCCTGTTCTCTCTTTGAGCCCCAAAGGTCACTGATACAGACTTGAACCCAGCAAGGAAGGATTTTATGATAATGGTATTGTTCTCCAGCCAAACAAAATTTACTTTTAATAGAAAGGTGTTTTCCTGTCTTTCATTCATCTAAGAGGTGGTTATTCCTCTGATTCTTTCTTTGTCTGAATTGCAGAATAAATTTTGCTAATGAAGTATTACATGCAAAATTCACAAATCTTAAGCAACTTTTCAACAAGAATTAAATAATAACATCAGTTATTTTAATTTTGAGCCTACCACATTTTTTAAATGTTTTTTCTTTTTATCATTGGAAACTTTACACCTGAGTGTTTATTATTATAATTCACTGAAAGCAAGAGGTAGTGGGTTATGTTGAAAAAATATTCCACAGTATTTGCCATGAGATAACTTTTACACATGTATTCATCATCTCTCAGAATCTATGATTTCTAAGAATGTAATAAAAATAACTGAAAACACGTGATATTTACTAGTGTTAGACACCATTTTAGCTCACATTTATCATTTTTAAAAATCTACAATGCTGTTTGGGGAGAGGGTCAGTTGGAATGATTATTTTGATGATTAGACTGGGATGAAGATACACACTCTACCAGATCAATGTTGCACATACATAATACCCTACAGAAATGGGAACATGGACATGTGCACCAACGGAGCATTTGTTATATCCTAAAAAGGGAAATTGTTCAAATTACTGTTAATTTAGAAAAAAATAAAATAAATTGTGGTATACTCCTATTACTGAGCAATAATGATTAAAATACAGCTACCAAAAAAAAAAAAAAAAGGTGGTGGTGGAGGGTGGGGAATAATATCATGGACATACAATTAAATTCAAATTCTACCAGGTGCTACAAAATACCAAGATTATAGGTAAATACTAAGACACAGATAAGAGATATAAATAACAGAACATAGAAATAGATTGAATAGCTAATGAACATAGCTATGCATATATGAAAAGTTGGTATGTAATACAGTTGGCATTTCATGTTAATGGGAGAATACGGAACTATACAACAAATGTTGAAATACAGAAGCACATATGGTGAAAATATGAAAAATTTTTTTTATTTCAAACCATATGCAAAAGTAAATTAAAAATAAATCAATATCAAAATCAAAGAGCTAGATGAGAAAAGCACAGCATTATAGTGTCAAAATATAAGGCAGTATTTTTTACCTTAACATAAAAAAAAACCATTCAGAATTCATATTCCAAACAGAAAACTGCATAATGTGAAAACTGATAATAGAGCTAAATTAAGACTTTCTGAAAATAAAAAGTATCTGCATAGAATAATGCAAAGATACAGTGAAAGATGTTATTTCTAAAGCATATAAAATTAAATTTTAATGTCTAGAAAAATATGAAGAATTCCTATACATCTATATGAGAAAGACAGGCAATCTAAAAGAAAGATAAGCATTGCCTATGCAAAGAGATTCTACAGAGTAATAATCTGAAGTCTAGCAAGTACATTTTAAAAAGATATTTAAGGTAATATTCAAGTAAATAAAATACATGTCAACAATTTTCCATTTTCATTACTCAGTTGAATCACCCCGGAGTGTGACTATTTGCAATTAACTTTCTTGGAGTATGATGTACATGTTTACTCTTATACCCTCTTGGTGGGAATTTTAATGATGTGGTCATTTTTAAGAGCAATTTTGAGGTAAATCTGCTCATGGCGCCTATTGAGCTACATAGAAGTACAGTAGTATAAACCTTAGAGAAACTACCCTGATATTTATGTACAAGATTGAGATATGATGATTGGGACTTTATATAGGTAATTCATTAGGACAACATATTATCAAGGTATTGGAATTTAAAGACTTGATTTATAAGGACACAAATGAAAATGAAGAAATATCAGATACTAAATACTTTACAATAGTGGATAGAAGGGAATTTACTGCCTGACACATTATGTTTTGCAAAGAAATAGAGATTATTAAGAGTGAATCTGGATTTCTCATTTGAGTCCTAAGGAAAATGGTTCTACCAGAGGAAATATTAGAATTTAAGAAGGCTTATATTTTTCCTTCACCTGTGACAGTCTATAAACTAGATGACACTAATGTTAAAAACTATTTTACCCTCTACGTTTGTCTTAACAGCATGGTAACTGAATCTTCACCTTGAAAGATGTTAAATTTCTGATGCTCATCATGGAAATAGTGTCGAGGTATAACCAACATGTTTTTGCACAATGTAACTCCAACATACATAAGCTGAAATCTTAAAACATGATCACTCTTTCCATCCTCAGGGAGAGTTTCAGAAAATTTTCAGGTCTTAACATTTGCCATACATAAGGAAAACATACCATCCATATTACAAAATAATGTATCAAAAATATTCGCTTTTTCACATAAATAGTGCTTTTATTATATTGTTAATGTATGTAATTGCTAAAACATATGCAGTATTTCTAAAGATACACTTCAACTCTGTGGCTGTGCTCTCAATCACATTTTATCAATCTGTTTTAATCACTTCGGTTCTTTCATCTTTCTTTTTTGGAAGTCTGATGATTTTGTTGTAAAATATAAAAGCACATTATGAAAAAGAAAAAGTAGCACATAGCCAATTTTGTCTAAAGAGAACTTGAAGACTGTGCAGTTTCTTAGGAAATTCTGCCAAAATAAACCTTTCTGAAGATTTCTTTGTGAAACATGACTTCGGGGAATGAAAACTTTCATTTGTGTGCCGGTAGCTGATGATGTGAAAGGTTAACAACACATACTTTCTGGGCAGTGCATTGTGATTTGCTCTGAACTAATGACTGCTCTTTGCCTGGCAGCTCTACTTCTTTTAAAATCAATCCTATCAAAGTAAACTCAGTTTGTTGCCTTAGTAGATTTCCTTCACTTATAACCAGGAAAGTCAAGTGAAATCTTTGTATTTGTATGCTCGTTTTTGTAACCAGGGCTTGTGAAAGATTGACATGGGGCTTTAATCAAGCAGGAACATGTTCTATTTCATTCTTTTCCTTTTTCCTTTCTTTCTTCCTTCTTTCCTACCCTCCCTGTTTCCTTCCTTCCTTCCTTCTTTCTTTTGTTTTCTTTTCTTTCTTTTGCTTTCTTTTCTTTCTTTTGCTTTCTTTTCTTTCTTTCCTTTCTTCTTTCTTTCATCTCTCGATCTTTTTTTTTTTCTAATATGTTTTAGACTAAATGTCTCAACTCTTTGAACAGGTTTTTTTTTTCTAATATGTTTTAGACTAAATGTCTCAACTCTTTGAACAGGTTAATTCAAACTTACAGGTGTCCAAGAGATCTCTAAGAGCTAAAGAAGCCTTTGTTCAGAAGTGGAAAGAGATCTTTTCTTTTTGGCATTCCTGCCCTTTCTATAAGCCATTGATATTCCTGTACAATCATCTATTACAGCCTAAAACAGATTTCAACCTGCAGTAGGGACTTCGCAAACTTAGACTTATCGTGATTTTATTTATCCAGTATGTAACAATACAGCAGCAACAACAGCAACACAGAAAACAATATTTAACAATTGTAAACACTTTAAAGCCAGGTAAGAGTTGCAAGAATGCTTCTGATTAAATGCCAGATAACTATATTGTGTTTGGAGCCACTTTAAGAATAAAATGGTTCTATAAGTCTCGAATCTATAAAGATTATAGGAAATATTAATTTTGTAAGAACAAAATATATATGAATATAAACATTTATCAGAGTCTATTGGTTACAATATACACTATCTTAGGAAGCTTAAACAGAATGACATTATTGGGCAGATACACGGTAGTTTGTAGAATTGAATTTTTTACTCTTTATTTTTATGAACACAGTGATAATAAGTGCCTCTGACTGGCTAGAACTGGAGAATTATAGGAAGCTAAAGTAAGTTTTGAAGTAATTATTTTTTATGTTTATTTTTCAGTTACAGTGGTAATACAACATTAGTTTCAGGTATTTAGATGAA
>NW_011888802.1:3364520-3368550 GCF_000151845.1 Pteropus vampyrus | reverse complement strand
CAGAAGTAAAAATTCCCCACTCTGCTATAATAGGCCCAGTAAACTATAAGAGGAATTGTGTTATTTAACACTAAGTACGGAAGAAGCAAAAACAAAAATAATGTCTGAGAAATCGTACCAACTAGCCTGGCTTCAACCACATTTGTGGTACAAATTCATAGTAATTAGGTAAATTCAAAAAAGCCTCAGTGAAGAATTAAGTTTAAAAATATTGTGATATATTAGTGGCTGAGACACCAAACAGGAGAGAAAGTAAATCACCTCTGGAAGCATGTACCATCAACATATTCCCAAATTAAATCTTTATGCTGGTGTTATTTCAGTGTCTCTGTGAGGTAACAAGGTCTGGGGCTTCCTATTCTGCCATTTTGCTGATAACACTCTGAGTTATTTGTTCTTTATTGGTGAATTGTTGCACCCATTAATCCTGTATAATATTTTATTCTATGAATATTCCTTAAGAATGGCTCACAGTGCCTATATTTTGTGTAAAAATAATATGGTTGATGCTGAACACTTGCTTTCTTTATGAAAGACTAGAATTGTGGTATATGCAAGGTAGGGAGTTATTTATACAATCAGTCTCCAATGAAAACCTTGAGAATATTGTCAATAAGAAACTGCTATGCTTTTCTTCCACAACAATTTTTTGTGCTTTCCCCCCAACAGATGATTAAATATATTAATCAGAATACATTTGTTTGAATCAAGATTTCCCTAAAAATTTATCTTTTTGCAAGTTAATTTCGTAAATCCACTTTACCACCACATTCTTAGTTCTTTAATTCTTAAAATTACTCAAATCTGAGGGTTATAGAAATAAAATGAGAAAAAAAAATGGGCATACTTGCTTAAAAAAGAATGCTGGCTGCTTCTTTGTATTAAATTGCTCCAATAAAGAATGAATTGGCACTTTATAGTCATTTAATTAGGAAAAGAGCATTTTACTTTTATCTCTTATATCACAACTTAGAAAATAGTGACTTTAATGGTGCTGCTCACTTAATTATGTCAACAATTAAGAGATTGTTAAACACTAAGCTATAACTTGTCTTGTTGAGTTTGATTCATTTTCCTGGTCTACTTATATTTTAGTTGATTCCTTTAAGTATCTGAATACAATGTTACAATGAAACAAAATGATAGGGATGCTTTTTTTGATTGGATATTCTTTGACTTGGTTTAAAAATAAGAGTAAAAATAAAATGTAATCTGTAATTTAAATATTCCTATTTAATCCTATTTGTGTTATATTATCTTTTGATGATTCAAAATTATTACACTAAACTTGGTCTTTGTTTTCAGTCATCATTTGAGTTGTGTCTGGCATTTGTGAGCACAGTGCCCTTGTGTATTTCTTAATCTCTTTAAACCACAATGTTATCATTATTAAAGGGATGATTTGTCATATAATAAGAGCAACTGCTTAAAATAGTGTCCCAGAATAATGAGATTAAAACATATTAATGAGATAAAACCTATAAAGTGCTTATCATTGATAAATTAATTATTCAGTAAAAGTTAACCCTAATTATGTTATTATTTTTAATTCCTCTCTTACCATTATTTGTCCCCTTGTATCCACCCTGTCTTACCATTATTTGTCCCCTTGTATCCACCCTGTCTTCCTATCAGTCACTAAATGATGAGTTTTATAAAAGTTTGACCCTCTTTGATTCTCACTGTATATCCTTTCCTTTGGAAATCTGAACCACATATGCCTACATTTAATCTCTCTATATTTATGATGCATCCCAGTATACATTTCAGCTTCTATCACACCTCCAAGCACTACCCTGATATTTCCAAATAATTAAGTAATATAATTACATGGATATTTTAATTTTTTTAGGTGAGGCAACCTTTGGATGACCTCACAGATTGCAAGGATCTTGTCAGCTTACAATCCTCCTTTTTTTTTTCTTGCACCTACAGCACCTGGTCTTCCTAGGTGGTCTCCAACCCAAACACTAATCAGGCCCGACCTTGCTTCTGAGATTAGACGGGATCGGGCTTGTTCAGAGTGGCATGGCCATAGACCTACATGGATATTTTAAAACAATTTAATGTTGGTTTGTAAAATATAAATAAATAAGTAAAAATGTTTCTCTAAAATCTTGATTTATACTGGCATTCCTCAGTCATCTATCTGGTCATTATCAGTTATCTATTGAGTAGAGACTTATAGTGATGTTATCATTGACACTTCCTACTTCTTCATCTTTTTATACCTGATCATTCACCAGACTTGCAGACTGAAGTACATAAATGCTTATTAAATACACTCATTTTTCTTAATCTCTGATGCACTGATAGGAAGACAGGGTGGATACAAGGGGACAAATAATGGTAAGACAGGGTGGATACAAGGGGACAAATAATGGTAAGAGAGGAATTAAAAATTTCATATTTCACCTTTTCTTCTTCTCCTATCAGGATTGTTGCTATAACTCTCTATAAATATTTCCATATGCAAACTCCAGATCACATTTCATTTCATCCATTCCTGGTATTAGAGCCAAAGTCATCTTAATAAAATGCAAATATAAAAATATAATCATACCAACACTGTGTTTAAAACCTTTCAATCTGTTTTCATCTGGAGAAAATTGGTGGAATATGAATTTGGGGATGCAGGCATGGGTCTGATCTGTCTATTAAGGATGTTTGATAACTCCTAAAAAATAATATTTGCCAACATTTTTGTCTTCTTACTAAGAGTTAGACACTGGACTGAGCATACTACAGGCATTATCTCATTTAATAATCACAAAAAGTCTATGAGATTATTGATAACCTTAGCTGTTAACATTTTAACAATGAAGAAACTAAGACATTAAGCAAATTAATCTAAGTATTGTATATAGAAAACCCTAAAGACTCCATAAAAGTTGCTAGAAATAATAAATGAATTGAGTAAAGTTGCAGGATACAAAATAAACATACAAAAATCAGGTATGTTTTTATATACTAACAAAGAGCCTTCTGAAAAGAAAATTAGGTAAATAGTCGCATTTACAATATCAGCAAAAAGAATAAATACTTAGGAATCAACTTAACTAAGGTAGTGAAAGACCTGTATACCGAAAACTATAAAACACTAATGAAAGAAATTAAACAAGAAAAACAAATTCCACCAAATCTGACAACATGGATAAATCTGGAGGACATTATGCTAAGTGAAATAACAATCACAGAAAGACAATTACCCATAATTCCATTTATATGAGGTATCTAAAATGATCAAATTCATAGAATCAGAGTGGAATAGTTGTTTATAAGTGTTAAGGAAACAAGGAGTTGGGGAGTTACTAATCAATGGGCATGAAGTTTTAGTAGTGCAGAATAAATAATCTCTAGAGACCTGCATAACCATGTACCTATAATCAATAATAAATTTTTGTACACTTAAAAAATTGTGCAGAGGGTAGATCTCATGTTAATTTTCTTATGACAATAAAATAAAGAAAGATTTTAATTGGTCAAAGGTCCTTTGTTAATAAGTGATACAATATGAATGCCTAACTAGTGTTTTTATTTGTTTGTTTATTTATTTATTTATTTTTTGTATTTAACCTCTACTTTTTTTTTAATTACATTATTAGGGTAAAAATTGAAAACATTGATTCATAAATATATATTACCCTTATGTTCATTGAAGCATTATTAACTATAACTAAGACATGGAAATAACCCCTCTGCTTTTGAGTAAGAATACTTCACAGTAAGAGGATCTTTGCATACATTTGTAAGTAGATTGACTTTATGATTTCATGAAGAACAATTGACTAAATAAATGGAAGTTATAAATAGAGAACATATAGGAAATAATTTCCAAAATTTAGCCAAAAAAAAAAAAACAGGCAAAAACAAACTATAGTCATTTCTTTAGTGTGATAGCATGAGTTAAGAAAGAAAATGTATTTTGTAATTTTGCACACACACACACACACACACACACACACACAAAACTGCTGAATAAAATACAACACATGTATTTACCCAAAGCTTAAAACAAATAAGAAACATT
>NW_011888802.1:3360142-3364470 GCF_000151845.1 Pteropus vampyrus | reverse complement strand
CAGCAAAAAGAATAAATACTTAGGAATCAACTTAACTAAGGTAGTGAAAGACCTGTATACCGAAAACTATAAAACACTAATGAAAGAAATTAAACAAGAAAAACAAATTCCACCAAATCTGACAACATGGATAAATCTGGAGGACATTATGCTAAGTGAAATAACAATCACAGAAAGACAATTACCCATAATTCCATTTATATGAGGTATCTAAAATGATCAAATTCATAGAATCAGAGTGGAATAGTTGTTTATAAGTGTTAAGGAAACAAGGAGTTGGGGAGTTACTAATCAATGGGCATGAAGTTTTAGTAGTGCAGAATAAATAATCTCTAGAGACCTGCATAACCATGTACCTATAATCAATAATAAATTTTTGTACACTTAAAAAATTGTGCAGAGGGTAGATCTCATGTTAATTTTCTTATGACAATAAAATAAAGAAAGATTTTAATTGGTCAAAGGTCCTTTGTTAATAAGTGATACAATATGAATGCCTAACTAGTGTTTTTATTTGTTTGTTTATTTATTTATTTATTTTTTGTATTTAACCTCTACTTTTTTTTTAATTACATTATTAGGGTAAAAATTGAAAACATTGATTCATAAATATATATTACCCTTATGTTCATTGAAGCATTATTAACTATAACTAAGACATGGAAATAACCCCTCTGCTTTTGAGTAAGAATACTTCACAGTAAGAGGATCTTTGCATACATTTGTAAGTAGATTGACTTTATGATTTCATGAAGAACAATTGATTAAATAAATGGAAGTTATAAATAGAGAACATATAGGAAATAATTTCCAAAATTTAGCCAAAAAAAAAAAAACAGGCAAAAACAAACTATAGTCATTTCTTTAGTGTGATAGCATGAGTTAAGAAAGAAAATGTATTTTGTAATTTTGCACACACACACACACACACACACACACACACAAAACTGCTGAATAAAATACAACACATGTATTTACCCAAAGCTTAAAACAAATAAGAAACATTTTAGAAATTAAAGCTACATTGGCAAGACAAGCTACAGCTAGATGACCCACCAGCATATAGGAAATGAATGTAGCATTTAGGGTCTGGAGTTATAAATCCAAATGGGAATAAGTGATGGCTCTTTATTCCTTTTAATGGCTGAGAGATGGAACTAAGCATAAAATTGTAAATATTGATCTGTGAATAAGCACTTTTTTTTTTTTTTTTTAGAAAAACATCACTCTGTCAGACTACACACATACACAGACTCTGTTAACAGAGTACCGGAGATCTGGTTAAACTTTTGTTTTTCTAGTTGAGGGCAAAGGAAAACAATTCTTAAGAATTTTTAACAGCCAAAAAAGCTTTAGCTAAAAATGTGTTCACAGTAAAACTTACAAACCACATGAGGAAATTAACTGGCATGGGAGAGGTAATCTACATTTCAAAACTACAGGTCAGCCTTCTATAAGTGATTATTACTAGTGCAATTGGCATTGAATATCTATAACCAACAGATAATTAGAAAGTGGAGTCTGATGGAATGGTAACAAGGTGAAGGAACTGTCAGTAATAATTTCTATTTTCTGATCTGGGTGGACAAAAACCCTATGTTCAGTTTGGCACATTTGGATTTAGAGATGCCTGTGACATATTGATTATCCTAGTCCACTTGGACTGCCGTAATGAAATATCATAGTCTATGTGGCTTAAACAATAGAAATTTATTTTCTCATAGTTCTAAAGGATGGAAAATCCAAGTCCAAGGTGGCAGCCAATTTGATTTCTTATAAGGGCTTTCCTTCTAGGTTGCAGATTGAGGCCTTCTTGCCATGTCTTCACGTGGTCTTTCTTTGGAGAGGATGGTGTGAAGAGAGAGATTGCTGATGTCTCTTCTCATATGAGTACCAGCACCTTCATGAGGAACCCACCATAATGAGTACATCTACTATAATTACCTCCCAAATAGCCACCATCACATTTGGAATGAAGACTTTGAAATATAAATTATGGGAGGGATGCAAACATCCAGTCTATAACGTCAATATACATTTTTCCCAGCAGAAAACATATCTTCACTGGAGGTGAGGTTTTGTCAATAATTAAGAATTTTTGGCTTCATATCTTTATAAAAGATAATTTAGAGTAATTTATCTTACATTAGTTCATTTCTTTAACAAGAGTGTAAGTGCCTGTTCTGTGCCAGTCACTGTTGTAAGCACTTGAAATACATCAGTGAACAAAATAGACAGTTTCCTTGCCTGATGTGACTCCTGTTATAAGGAGAGAAACAATAAGCAAATATAATAAACAGCTAAATAAATGTTATGTCAAGAGGTGATAGAATTTGGAAATTTTAAAGTGGGTGTGCAGTGAGAGCGGAGCAACGTCCTATAAAGTCTATTCCTACTCTCAAGTGGGGAGATAGACAAGTATATAGTGTGTTGTGGTGCTAATAGAAGTACATATGCAGAATTGAGACTGACACAACAGAACAAAAATAAATACTACCCTGGGTAGATGACACTTCACAGAAAGAAAAAGAATTAGATATAAGTGGGTTTGGCTTTTGTTAAACAAGCACAAGCGGAAGACATTTTTGGCAAGAGATGAGTAATATGAGCAAAGTCACTGAGTAACGCAAAAGCTTATTATCTTTGTGGACTTCAAATAGCTTAACATTTAGAAGTTAAAAGAGAAGTACAGCTAAAAGGGGGATGACTAAGGGAATCTTCCATGTTACAGCATGGAATTTGGAACTTTCCTAAAAATGTGAGAACTTATTAAATAATTTTTAAACAGAGAATGGTATTATTTCTTCATTTGTGACCATTCTGTGCTTTGAAGGGAATGATTGGGAAAATAATCAAAAGAAGATATTTATTTATAATACTATTACAACAATCTACTAGGAGATGAAAAAGACCTAAACTAAGGCAATAGAAGTGGTGACAGAAAGGTACTGAAAAATAGAGATTTCTTTAGGCAGATATTAATATATGGAGTGATGGAATAGTTTGAGTTTAGAATGAGACTTCAATTTCTTTTTTTAAAGTAAAATGAGGAATGGATGAAAAAAACCTTTGTTTCTTGAAAAATAATGATTCTAGTTAGTGACCTAAATAATGTGTTTGAACTACAAGGTGGTAGATCCAGGCAGAACACCAGAAAGAAGCATTTGCTAGAGATATGCAATTGTGAGATATTTGCATAAAAATAGTTTTAAATATTTTGTAAGTATATGAGAAAGACTACAGCTATGTATCATGCATGCAGAGGGAACATAATAAAAGAAAACAAAAAAACAAACCTTTCAAGACAACTTTCAGGGCAATATTTAATGGGAAGTTAGTTGCTCATGTAGATGTTTGAGGAGTGGTATTATAAAGATAAAGGAAAGAAAGCATGGATGTGGTATATTATCAACACCGAGAGAAGAAAATATTTCAAAAACAATAAAAAGATCATCTTGGGTAAATCCTGTGAAAAATAAGTACATAAAGTCTATATGCATTTATATGATTATATAATTAGAAACTATTCAGTAATGACAATCATAGAAACATGCTCATTTTCAGACTTTCTTCTTTCCATTTATTTTCACATTAGACCCAATTATTTGTCTTAAATCTATTCAAATTATATCATTCCCTTTTGTGAAAGTGTTCAATGATTTCTGATTTCATATAGCATTAAATAGATTTCTTAGTATAGCATTAAATCCTTTCCCTGTCTTCACTATCTCCTATTTTCCCAACCTCACTTTCTTTTAAATGCCTCCATATTGTACCTTCACCATCCCATAAACTTTTCCTTCCAGTCAACCTCTAGACAGACTGATTCCCTCAACTGTGAATGTTTCCTGATAGCCTTGGGCATACTCAGTAATCCAATTCAAATGCCACCTCCTTTGATCCCTGAATTTTTAAAATTTTATTTAAATGTTCATATTCTCGATTTTCAAAAGTATTTCTATCATTCCCATTTTCTTCTATCATACACTAATTACCTATATATATCTTTCCTTCTGTAGTATAAATTGACAAATATTGACAAAAAACCTAGATGATTATTTTGTCTTTGAATATTAACATCCATATGTCATGAACTGAAAAACTGTAAAATTTGCAAACTTCCCAATTATATTGTAGATTGTTCCTCCCCTCTTTTTTTAAAGTAAGCAATTTATACTAATTGCAGCAATACTGACTGCAACATTAACCCAGTTGAGGTTTATCAGAATAAAATGTAATATTTATTGAAAAATTTCTATAAAGTAATTTTATGAGCAATGTATTTTTGTTTTAACCCTTCTGTGTTTATTCTTTTTCTTTTATTGTAT
>NW_011888802.1:3352861-3360092 GCF_000151845.1 Pteropus vampyrus | reverse complement strand
ACAGCTATGTATCATGCATGCAGAGGGAACATAATAAAAGAAAACAAAAAAACAAACCTTTCAAGACAACTTTCAGGGCAATATTTAATGGGAAGTTAGTTGCTCATGTAGATGTTTGAGGAGTGGTATTATAAAGATAAAGGAAAGAAAGCATGGATGTGGTATATTATCAACACCGAGAGAAGAAAATATTTCAAAAACAATAAAAAGATCATCTTGGGTAAATCCTGTGAAAAATAAGTACATAAAGTCTATATGCATTTATATGATTATATAATTAGAAACTATTCAGTAATGACAATCATAGAAACATGCTCATTTTCAGACTTTCTTCTTTCCATTTATTTTCACATTAGACCCAATTATTTGTCTTAAATCTATTCAAATTATATCATTCCCTTTTGTGAAAGTGTTCAATGATTTCTGATTTCATATAGCATTAAATAGATTTCTTAGTATAGCATTAAATCCTTTCCCTGTCTTCACTATCTCCTATTTTCCCAACCTCACTTTCTTTTAAATGCCTCCATATTGTACCTTCACCATCCCATAAACTTTTCCTTCCAGTCAACCTCTAGACAGACTGATTCCCTCAACTGTGAATGTTTCCTGATAGCCTTGGGCATACTCAGTAATCCAATTCAAATGCCACCTCCTTTGATCCCTGAATTTTTAAAATTTTATTTAAATGTTCATATTCTCGATTTTCAAAAGTATTTCTATCATTCCCATTTTCTTCTATCATACACTAATTACCTATATATATCTTTCCTTCTGTAGTATAAATTGACAAATATTGACAAAAAACCTAGATGATTATTTTGTCTTTGAATATTAACATCCATATGTCATGAACTGAAAAACTGTAAAATTTGCAAACTTCCCAATTATATTGTAGATTGTTCCTCCCCTCTTTTTTTAAAGTAAGCAATTTATACTAATTGCAGCAATACTGACTGCAACATTAACCCAGTTGAGGTTTATCAGAATAAAATGTAATATTTATTGAAATATGTCTATAAAGTAATTTTATGAGCAATGTATTTTTGTTTTAACCCTTCTGTGTTTATTCTTTTTCTTTTATTGTATTGAATATTGTATTCCATATTTTGATGTGGACATACGTTCAAGTCAGCTATGTATTTTTTTATTTTAATAATTAAGTGAAGAATCCTGACCATTGAAGTTAGGAAAAGTTTATCTGAAATGCTTGAAAATTAAATAGCTAATCAAATTTACTAGATGAAGGTATAATAGTCATATTTAGCTTCTATAATGATATAGTTCTTTGGTCAGTATCCCTGTCACTTGACTCATACAATGAGGAGAATAATACGTAATTCTTATAATAGGGACTATCTCAAGTCAAATAAATGAGCTGCAAATTACAAATACAATATAAAACCATCCCTTTAATGATATCACCTGTTAATCTAAGGGTTAAACTGAGGCCTTTAAAAAATTAAAGCAAAGCAAGAAAGTCATATTTAAATACTTACCATGTCAAATTTAGCTTGAGACTTTATTTAAAATATTTAATTTGAAACATATTGTTTCTATTTCTTCTTTCCATATGCACTTTGGATATATACAGTATATGAACATTGATTTAATTAAGCAGATTATTTTGAGCAGCTGAGTCATAAACTGAGATATTTGGTAAGAAAAATGAGCAGTAGACAGTTTGGTATATCAGGCTATTTAAATCAACTTCAAAAATTTTCTCTTTGAAAGTTCTTCCAATTTCTTGTCCAAAGCTATAAGATAAATTGATATAATTAATATTCAAAAAGATACAACACTCACTATTCCTACCAACTAAATAGATCACACCCCTTACCAAAGACTTACTTCCAAACAAGGCGAACATAAGATGTTGAAGAAAGTACAAAATTTGAGAAACTATTGTCCTTAGACCCTGAAAAATCAAGGAAAAATTACAGTTGAAATACTACATAAGAGGATAATTGAAGAATCCACAACTTCTTCTGAATCCATACTCTATTTCATTGCAGAGAAAGAAGAATAGATAAAAGGAGACAGTAGTTAAACAATAGTTTGTCTCTTGCTAAATGACCTTTTTTGTATCTATTCCAAGCATTGGCAAAAAAAAAAACCCAAAAAACAAAAAAAATAAGATGTTATGTTACATTTACTCTTTGTAAAATAATATATTAAAATATGTTTTATGGCCTATTTTGAACTAGTTTAGTGGTGAATTTTTAGTTTTATGTGCTTTATAGAGATTCACTTACATAATTTCATACTGGAGATTTGCTTTTTAGTTTTCATTATTCGTGGAGTAGTTTCATTATTTACAGACACACAATTCAGCTAAATACTTTTCTACAGGACACACTTGGTAGGAGATTCTATATACCAAAACACTTGGCAGGTTTGCCTGTTTACTATCATTGATGCACATGTTCAATTTTTTAAAGATTTGATGAAAATTACTAAATGTTCATAAATTAAGTAATATTTTATAAAACATTATTTTCCATTTTGCCTTGTTCACTGTTAAAACTCTTAAGTTGACATATAGTTCTACTTAAAGTATGTGTTAAATAGATGGAATTGTAAGGCATATCACCTCCATTTTCTCTACAAAGCTAGGTTCGGTTAAACAGAACAAAACAAAACTAAATGGTTCTTTAGTTACCCTTCTCTGAGGTAGTTTCTTCTGTGCCTTCTATTCATGTTAGAGTCTAACTGAAAACATACATACACAGGTACACATAATTAATTTCACTCAAAAAGAAATGAAAAATTTTGTATTCTTTTGATAAATTACAAAAGTTAACTAAATTGAAGACACATTGCATGATGTATCTAAACATACAAAATTTTTACATAAAAATTTAAAAAAATTATTTATAAAAGTGATAAATAGAAGACATTTTTATCTGAGATCTCTGTGGCCATCAAATTAAGATTATAAAGGAGAATAAATAGAATTGTTTTGCAATGTCAAATATTTATTATTATGACTAGAATTTAGGGGACTTTTTAGAAAAATAATTTTTCAAAATAAATCTGAGAATAATTAAAATATTTTGACAAAGACAATGAATTGTCACCTTCACACAGTTTTATATATTGATCAGTGTTGTAAAGAGTAATATGTTTCTTTTATATGAGAATGATCATTAAATTACAAAAGATACAAAACATATTTATAATTAAAAAGCATGATAAAGTTAGAATATGAAATGAAAATTAACAAGTCACCTTTTCATAATCTAGATATGGCAATAACTTAGTGATGTTATACCTTTGGAATAGAATTGATTTAAACTACTCCATGAAGAAACATAGATTTTAATGTAATAACGACAGAGCACATTACATGGTTACCACATGATATATGAACAGTGTTAGGCCCTTCCTTCTTCATAAACATCTGTTGAACAGAAGATTGAAAAAAAAAAGGAATGCACTTACTAGAGAACTCAAATCTAAGTTAGAAGAGGAGATTATCTGTATAGTACATAGGTAAAAATTATAGTCTCGATTCAGGTAGATATGGATATGATTTCTACTTTACCACTCATTAGCTTTCACAAATGTTATTAATAGGCTTTTATGAGTTCTTATAAATAATAAATGAGATAATGAATGTAAAAGGACTTGAGACAGAACTCCCTAAAGTGCCATATGGGAAAGCCATTCAATTTATGTCACTGAAAAATCTTAAAAATGTAAAAAAAAAAAATCTTGATATAATGTTATAGTTTAGTTTACATTAAAAATATAATGGCATTCTTATGCTTATGTATGTCCTTTGCTTACCCCATAAAACTACACACAAACTTCAAATCGTGGTAGACTTGTAGATGATCTTATATTATTTTATATTTTTCTGCTCTTTTATCTAATTTTGTTTTAAATGTGTTTTTTATAATCAGAAAAGAGAGGATTATGTATACATACGAATGTATACATACACATTTGTTTACATATAAAATCATGTATATGTTTTCAGCATATTATAGTGTCCCAAGAATTCACAGTAATGTTCTCACTATTGCAGAAGTTTATAATAATAAATTGTAAATATACACAATTAAAAATTAGTTTTTGAAACACTCAAGCTGAATCGAAATTTGTAGCTGAACCATAGCACATGAATTTATGCATATAATATTACTTTCTGATTGTATTATGAAATATTTCATTTTCATGCATAAAATTGACAAATATGTATAACAGAATTAGTTTCCATAATGTCAGTTTTGAAAGCTTGGTTTTAAAGTTTTTATATTTTCTTCAAAAATTCAATTATTTTTCTCCCACAAACACAAATGTTTATATTTTTTAAAATATATTAATTAGTATGTATAAAATCAATATATCTATATACCTATTCTAATACATTTTCAAGGTAAAGGTAGTATAATACATAACTATTTATTAATTTTCTATAATCTATTTTGTGATAAAATTGCTCCAAAGTTTTGTTTTTAGAATCAAAATGAACAAAACTCAATTAAAAGAGAAATAATCAGATATTAATATGAATAGCAAAATATTATTTTAAATTATCATATAGTTCATTCTAATATTGAAGAACACTATATTCAACCTCATATTGGTTAATTCAATTACATATAAACTTAAATTTATTAAGGACTGAGGACGCATTGAGAAAATATTTTGATCGTTCTATCCTTGAATTGTTTCTCCCTATAATATCAGACAGTAGAAGCAAATAGATGGGAATTGTGCAAAGATATTGAAGAGAAAGGTTTAAGGCCGAGTAGCAACATATGCAGATAACTGCTTTTCACTTGTCCCATGAAATTGTAAGTGAAGCTCTTTGCTGACAATGACAGGGTAAACAGTAAAGTCAGAAATTATAGGGAAGAGAACACTATTTAAAATTCCCTTGGGCAGAAATAGCTAACAAAAAAAAAATGCAGAAAAGAAGAGAAAGTTAGTTACAGAACTTGACACTATAAACACATTTGCTTCCAAGGTAAACTAGAAGTTTTGCAAGTGGGTAATAATATGAGTATGGGTCAAGAATATGAATCATCAATAACTGTCACAGCAACAGAACAAAACAAAACAAAAAAATCCCCCAAACTTACAACTTGTTTACAACTTACACAGCAATAAGAACTTGCTTTTGACAACATAGGAATTGGGGATAAAGGTGGGAAGAGTGATTCTGATGTTGATGGGAAATTCTGTAAATCCATTTACTTGTTTGTCCTCCAAACTTGCAGCACCATCTATTCATTAGGTTTAAGGTAGTGTTCCTAAAAGTTTAGAAAGGTAAAGAAAATAAGGAAAATAAAGAAAATAAGGAAAGTATATTTATTGTTTTGAGATTTTAAAGATATGTTTTGCATATAACATAAAAACAAATTTATGTTTCATTGGAAAACCATATTTCTCTTAGATCCTGTATAATAAGGTAGGGTTATCTTGTAGCTGTACTTGGTTAGCCCTGTGCTTACCTCCAGGAAAGGCTGAAAGTCTGGTGTTGACCCTTGGCCAAGGAACGAATGAAATATGCAGCTTAAAGTATGCAACTCATTTGGAGACAGCTAGGGCTGTCTACATTGCTTACAAATATATTTTATGATTTATACCTGGTTACAAAAACTGGCTTGGTTATATGACTAAAGGGGTAAAAGACACCATTTTAAATTATTGCCTGGGCCCCCATGAAACCATAATTTCTTGCATATACCTTTTTGGTTCATAAAGAAGAAACACATCTTTCGCAACTGAGAAAAGACTCTGGTGGTCTGCACCTGGAATTATCAGACCCTCATTGATTGCCTAGACTTACTTTCTGCTGCCATGTAAAGTCCGTTGTGTCAGTACACATAGGAAGCTTCTGAATTTTTCAATTATCTGAGTCTGTGTAATTGATGCAGCGCCCAGAAGTTTTTGTTTCCTTGTGTTTTGTTTTTTTAGGATAGTGAAGAATGGTCAGGGTAGAAACATATGTTGCTAATATTGGCCCGCAATTCTGGCTCTTAAACATGCTCAGTGCTCACATTGGCATCTTTTTTTTTTTTTAATTCAATTTTTATGGTGTCATTGGTTAATGAAATCTAGTAAGTTTCAGCTGTACTTTTTAACAGTAAGGCATATATATTTACATTGTGTGTTCACCTCTCATAGTTAGATTTCTTTCTGTCGCCACATATTTGACTTTCTTTACCCCATCTACCTCAGCCCTCCCCCCTACCCCTTATGCTCTGGTAACCACTAGTCTATTGTCCATCACATTGGAATCTTTGATGGGATAATGTACTACATGGATCCACTGTGGTTTCTACTTCTGGAACAACAAATTCAAGTTGAAAAATCTGTTATAGGTAGGCTATCTTTCTCAAGATGTCTGTGAACTCATGTCAGGTAGAGGCTCATCCAATGATAAGGGCTAAGTTTGTTTTCGCAAAAAAAATTTGTAAACTATTACTGACAAAATATTAGCCTGTGATGCCAATATATTGATGTAAATTGGCAATCCTTCTATTTTTATAGAAGAGTTCATTTTGTTTCAGAACTGTTTGACATCTTTTAGCTTCTTAATGATCGTGTTGCTAAAGTAATTGTAGTTACATTTTCAAAGGATTTTTTATTATACAATTGTATTTATGCAAATAATCTTAATATGTTTAGTTAGCTATTTTATTTATCATTGTCCTTGATTTAAAATACTACACTGTATTAATAAACATTAATGTGTAAACTGAACCAATGTTTCATACACTTTCCCTAAATTGCTTGTTCTTGAAAGTTATTTTAAATAATATCACTTCTCTTTTTCAAAGCATGTTTAGCCTTCAAAATTAATTTGAATTAATCATATTATGAATACTTGGCCTTTGTGATAGTAGATTTATTTAAGAAAATTGTGGCCCACTATTCTTGTCATAGGTTGCAGCCAGTTTAAATATGAATTACTTTTTAACATATCAATGGGTCGGAAAGTGATATTTATCACATCAATCACATCTGTTGCTACCATTCAACTTTTTTTTTCAGTTTTACACTGTAATAACCAAACTGACTTCAAATAACAGACATCGTCTTTAAACATTTTCAACCAGCACTTTTGCAAATTTTAGTATTCTTTAACAAAAAGATAACTGGCAAATGTAAACTTATTTCAAATTATTTGTGAAACTAAGCAATTGATTTTTACTTTCTATTTCAAAATTTCACTAAACTTCTGAAAGAGAATGGTTATTACACATTTAATTCT
>NW_011888802.1:3350487-3352811 GCF_000151845.1 Pteropus vampyrus | reverse complement strand
AATTTTTATGGTGTCATTGGTTAATGAAATCTAGTAAGTTTCAGCTGTACTTTTTAACAGTAAGGCATATATATTTACATTGTGTGTTCACCTCTCATAGTTAGATTTCTTTCTGTCGCCACATATTTGACTTTCTTTACCCCATCTACCTCAGCCCTCCCCGCTACCCCTTATGCTCTGGTAACCACTAGTCTATTGTCCATCACATTGGAATCTTTGATGGGATAATGTACTACATGGATCCACTGTGGTTTCTACTTCTGGAACAACAAATTCAAGTTGAAAACTCTGTTATAGGTAGGCTATCTTTCTCAAGATGTCTGTGAACTCATGTCAGGTAGAGGCTCATCCAATGATAAGGGCTAAGTTTGTTTTCGCAAAAAAAATTTGTAAACTATTACTGACAAAATATTAGCCTGTGATGCCAATATATTGATGTAAATTGGCAATCCTTCTATTTTTATAGAAGAGTTCATTTTGTTTCAGAACTGTTTGACATCTTTTAGCTTCTTAATGATCGTGTTGCTAAAGTAATTGTAGTTACATTTTCAAAGGATTTTTTATTATACAATTGTATTTATGCAAATAATCTTAATATGTTTAGTTAGCTATTTTATTTATCATTGTCCTTGATTTAAAATACTACACTGTATTAATAAACATTAATGTGTAAACTGAACCAATGTTTCATACACTTTCCCTAAATTGCTTGTTCTTGAAAGTTATTTTAAATAATATCACTTCTCTTTTTCAAAGCATGTTTAGCCTTCAAAATTAATTTGAATTAATCATATTATGAATACTTGGCCTTTGTGATAGTAGATTTATTTAAGAAAATTGTGGCCCACTATTCTTGTCATAGGTTGCAGCCAGTTTAAATATGAATTACTTTTTAACATATCAATGGGTCGGAAAGTGATATTTATCACATCAATCACATCTGTTGCTACCATTCAACTTTTTTTTTCAGTTTTACACTGTAATAACCAAACTGACTTCAAATAACAGACATCGTCTTTAAACATTTTCAACCAGCACTTTTGCAAATTTTAGTATTCTTTAACAAAAAGATAACTGGCAAATGTAAACTTATTTCAAATTATTTGTGAAACTAAGCAATTGATTTTTACTTTCTATTTCAAAATTTCACTAAACTTCTGAAAGAGAATGGTTATTACACATTTAATTCTGCTTACACTAACATTTGCATTCAGATTGCACATTTACATAAAAGAAGCAAATAGTTGAACACAAATTGTTACACCAAATACCTCTTGCTCTTCCCAAAGGGGGCTATGGGAAAACTCTGGTATACGTTTATTTTCTATATTTGAGATTTGTTTTGCCTACTTTTTATTTTTAATCTAAATTATTATTGCTGTTGTTGTTTTTAGGAAGTGATGGGTTAAGATTACTTGGACATCTGCTGATTTACTGTGAGTGGTGAAAAGGAAAGTTAAACTCACTGGGGCTAAGACTTCATGGATGATGGCAGAGGGAGAAAGGGCAGCACCAGCCTACTGGCTTCCGAGAATACAAGTCTGGAAGAGCAACTGCAGATGAAGGGAGTGACACATGGTGAATTGCCTGATATCTACCAGCAATCATGGGTATGAATTTTTTTTTTTCCGTTTTACCTAGAATCATATGGAGGTTCCTCTTTTGCTCTGTAATGTGCTTAGCTAGTCAACCGGTCTCCATTTCTTTGTGGAGAAGTATGAATCTATACATGTACTATGAAACAAAACAGCCCATAAAATCTGCAGCACTCTGGAAAATTCCACTGTAGAGCTGTTTGCTGGTGGAAATTCTTCATACTAAATGAATAAAAGTCCAAATATGCTTCATTTTACTTGTAGCAATTGTTTGTGGACAAAATCTTTTTCATACCTACCTTATGCAATCTGTGACTGTAGCATCCTAGACTCAACCAACACAGAATAATTTCAAGTAAATTGGAGTGGCCAAATGTGAGATAAGCTCCTCAAACTAAAATACAAGCAAATAAAGGTTACACTTATATTATATGGTGAGATTAACAGGCTTTACAGTGTCCTTGCAAACAGCTATTATGTCTTCTGTTTACTAGTACAATAAAAAATTAGCCCTTTGTGTTCAACCTTGCTCTGCCCTTAATTAATAGAAAATTCAGATATGCTAATTGGAAAGTTTTATGCTTAGTGCAGCAGTTTCACCTAATAATATCCTAGATGAAACAGTAAAAATGATTAATTTTATTAAATCTTGACCCTTGAGTAAACTTCTTTTAATACTCAGTGTGATAAATATATGATATACAAAAAACACTTCTGCTGCTTAATGCA
>NW_011888802.1:3337336-3350437 GCF_000151845.1 Pteropus vampyrus | reverse complement strand
AAATCTTTTTCATACCTACCTTATGCAATCTGTGACTGTAGCATCCTAGACTCAACCAACACAGAATAATTTCAAGTAAATTGGAGTGGCCAAATGTGAGATAAGCTCCTCAAACTAAAATACAAGCAAATAAAGGTTACACTTATATTATATGGTGAGATTAACAGGCTTTACAGTGTCCTTGCAAACAGCTATTATGTCTTCTGTTTACTAGTACAATAAAAAATTAGCCCTTTGTGTTCAACCTTGCTCTGCCCTTAATTAATAGAAAATTCAGATATGCTAATTGGAAAGTTTTATGCTTAGTGCAGCAGTTTCACCTAATAATATCCTAGATGAAGCAGTAAAAATGATTAATTTTATTAAATCTTGACCCTTGAGTAAACTTCTTTTAATACTCAGTGTGATAAATATATGATATACAAAAAACACTTCTGCTGCTTAATGCAGTATAATAGTTACCTTAAGGTAAAGCATAAGATAACTTTTATCATAGAATAGCACTTTTGTCCTTCAAAGAACCACTCAGTGAAACAATAATTATCCAGATCTGATTGTTTGCATACATTTTATTAAATATGAATGAAGTTAAACTGTAATTACAATGAAAACTACTATATTTTATCGGTGATAAAAATTTAATTTTCAAATGAAAATTAGAATTTCAAAATTTTGCTTCTGCCTCTGTCAGTTTGAGAGTTCCCAATGCTTATTTTCATAATGAGGTTACTGAAGATAACAAATATGAATTTTAAAATTTGTTTTAAAATGTATCAAAATTTAGAAATCTCTATTATTTAGTGAATCAGTAATTCCAAAGTAAGCAAAGCATAATTTTACAAAATCATGCATGAATAAAAGATCTAGTCAAAGTACGAGATGGACTAATAGATTTTCATCTAACAAAAGTTGAAAAGTTTATTAATATATTTTTGAGAACCAAATTCTTAATTTTAGTCATTTTCCTCTACAATTACATGGCAGCGATATTATTTTTTTGTTGTTGTTTTGTTGTTGATGTTGTTAAGAGAATTGTTATAATTGATCAGGTTAATATTTTAAATAGATCTAAGGGAGTGGTTTGTGGTTTGGGGAAGGTGAGTCTACTGTCTTCACAATCTGCTTACAAAAGTTGTCTGGCTTTGTGAATATAAAGACCAGTTTTAACATTTCATGCAAAGAGATCAGTTAAGGTTCATTCTTCATTCCATTTGTTTACATGGGAGGAGAATCCCTGGAGAATGAAATGAAACTGTTTCCATGCCCCAGCCAGGTAGGACTTGTTGAAGTATTGGTTTCTCCCTTGTGAACAGCTAAACAATTTGTACAAACATTGATTCTTTTCCCCAAATGGGAATTTAACAAGCTTCGTGTTCTTGTCCCTTTCTACTTTCACTTCAATTTAGTAAATCCTTTGAGGCTTTGTAATAGCAGACTTCCAAGAGATTGTATTGTTTGAGGATTTTTCTACATTGTGTTAAGTATGGATTTTTTCTCAGCTAGTTAAAAGTATTTTAAATAGTACCAAGAGCAAAGCTGGAGTTAAAACAGATATTGGTTCCTTAGACTTTTAAGACTAACCAAAACAACAAAGTTTTTTCCCCATAAGTAAAGTTTTATTTCATTGTAAAAATTAAGATCTTCCTCCACTGATTTTAAAATAAGTACTTTATTTTAAGAGAAACTGCTTACCAAATGGTACTCATAGGTCATATGGTAAAAGAAAAAAGAAAAAACAAAACAAAACAAAAACCCTGATTTTCAAAATGTCTCTACCATTATGCATTCCTACCATCATTGAATAAGAGTTCCTGTGTACTACACATATTCACTGGAATCCAGGTTTCTGGATTTAGGCCACTTCAATAGGTATATAGGGGCATCTCATTGTTGTTTTAACCTGCATTTTCCTGATGACATATGATATGGAGCATTTTTTCATTATGCTTGCTTGCTCTCTGTATATCTTCTTCAGTGAAGCATCTGTTAAGGTTTTTGGTCTATTTTTAAACCAGGTGTTTTATTTTATTTATTTAATTTTAAGAATTCTTTGTCTATTTTAAATAATAGTCCTTTTTCAGATTTGTCTTTTGCACATATTTTCCCCTAGTCTGACTTGTCTCTTCATTCTCTTGACAGAGTCTTTCATAGAGCAGACAAATTTCATTCGAAAGATGTCCCATTTATCAATTATTTCTTTCATGTAATTTGCCTTTGGTGTTTTATGATTATACATACCCAAGGTCATCTATGTTTTCTCATACATTATCTTCTATTTTTTAAATTTATTATTATTTATGCCTACAGCACACATTATCTTATGAAGATTTAAAAAACGAAAAGAAAGGGCAACCTCTGTGGCACAATTCCAACAGTGTTCCTTGGAAATCTTTCTTAAAAATTTGCTCTGTAATCTAGTTATTTAGGTGTCCTCTGGTTCTTTCATTTATACCTTAAAAATTCCATTCTGGCTTGAAATTAATTTTGACATTAAATTTGATTCTTCATAATTGAACAAGCTGAAATATGCCCTGTTTTTAAAGTTTCATATTTCCTTTTATGTTCTGTTTTGTTTAAAATCTTAAGATGTAAACAATAAGATCAAAGAATAAAAGATGATATGGTCCTTTAGATGAGTAAATAGATTCTCAGTGCATTATTATGAAATTCAGTCAGCATGACTCATTTTTTTGTTTCCAGTGGTTTTCACATATTTTTCTAAATTGTTTTCTTGATTTAATTTTTCACAAGAGAAGGCAGTAAAATGAACATCAAAACATGTAGTTACCATTACTGCTTCATAATACTTACTCATAAACTCTTTGACCTCTCATGATAATGCAGCGAAAAAATTAAATTACTATAATCAGAAAGGCCTTGGTATCTGTAAAATTGGGATGAGTAACTACTTCATAGGGTTTTATTAATAAAAGTTGATATAATTCATATAAAGTACATAGTATTAGTGTTTTACATATATTAGATAATAAATTACCTTTGTTTTCCCTAGGACTTGATAAATTCTACATGCTATCTTCAGATAAATTCTAAATGAAGCCATTCTTTTTCTTATTTAACGCTCTGTGTAATATTTTTATTTCATCTCTCTAATTATTTCGTCTCTTTCTTCATGCAGATTCCTTTTCCTTTCTATATTCATCTACATAATTTTGTACCTGTTAGAATTTTGCCTTTCATTCTATCCAGTCTTCCCATATTAATATATGGTTTCCAATTGTCAGTAATACAGAGTTTCCCTCAGAATTTTAAACCCTTATCTACCTGTGGTTCAAATATAATCACCATAAGAGTTCAAACACGAAATGCCTAAAACCTAACTCCTTATTTGCTTACTAAATATTTGTATGTATCAATTCACTTACATGTGGGATATAAATCTGAAAGCAACACAAACAACACAAACAAATGGAGACTTATGGACAGGGACGACAATAGTTTAGTGGTTACCAGAGGGAGGGGGGAGGATGGGAAGGTAGATAAAGGTAAAGGAGGTCAAATATTTGGTGATGGAAAGAAATTTAACTTTGGATGGTGAACACACAATGCAATATACAGATAATGTATTATAGAATTGTACACTCGAAAACTATATAATTTTATTAACCAATGTCACCGCAATAAATTTAATTTAAAAATTAGCTTTTGCTGCATAAGACACCATCTAAATCATAGTGAATTAAAGCCTTCATGAGTTATTCTTATAGATCTGTTTCAGCTGGGTTTGTGTGCTCACCTACTGAGTTAACTAATCTCGACTAGCTTGGCTGAAGCAAGCTGACTGCTCTGGCATGCAAAGATTATACAGTGAGATCAGTCCAACCTGAATTCAGGCAATAAGAAGATATAGTATCCATAGAGAAATTAAAATCAGTAATAAAATTGATTAGAAGTTGATCTGCTATTTATTATCACCAGGAGCCAGTAACTCTAAACAAATAATAATAATAATAATAAAAATATATTCCCCCCTCAAATATTTTATTACCTTCAATTCTAAAGGACTGCCCTGCTGTGGCGTTTATATATGTATTTCAAATGAGTCCATTTTAGTTATTTATCTTAGTAAACATTTACTTTTACACAGAAACATTCAGAGATTTAAAATTATACTGTATGTGCCAGACAAAAATGATCTCAGCTACATATATTCTTTTTGAGAGTAATTTCATAACATTTGAAATTCTGTAAATTCACTTTGCGTATAGTTCATGTTTTGAACCTTTCTGGTACTACATTTTTCTTGGAGAAACGACACTCCATAAATATTTTCGCATTTCTGCAAAATCTGAGCTTTCTGAATAAAGAGTACCCGCAACCTGGATTAGTAACAGATGACCGCAAGGTAAAGACACCTTGGAATTTAGGGACTCTGAATTGCCCTGGAGAGATTTGAAGACTTTTCTCCCAGAGTGATTTGCTTACTTATATTCAGAGATGGCGAAACAGAGGCCATCTCTTCTTCTCAGAAACTGTTGATGTTCCTCTCTGGATTGCAAACTCAGTTGCTTATGCAGGTATATCCATCATTCACCATGTTACCACATGGGGAATTGGGGCATGGGGGACCATCACTACTAAGATGACCTATGAGTAAATAAAATGTCCATTTTCTGATAAAGAGCTTTAATGGTCCTGGTAGTATATGTAATAAAACTATGGCAGACTAACATTTTCACTAGGCAACATATCAGATTATTTATAGTTTCTGATTTAACTATTATATATCTTTTTATTTCACACTTCTTTTGTCTTCCCAAAAGCTGAAAAAATATTATGGTTTCTTTTTTTAAGTTTTCTGGAAGTTGTCATTGTAACTTTAAATATAGTATTTGCCAACTTATTTTTTGAGCTAATGACTTAGACAATATATTTTCTCTCTAAATATAAATTATGATGGTAAATTGTCTTCCTCTTAAGTATTATCTTTATGAAACTATATTTTATATTTAAACTTTATTTATTTTATTATTCATTTTAGATTGTTTAGATTATTTTTCATGGTAAAAGAGGAAAATGTTAAATTTACATTTCTCTCAAACACTAGATTTATTGCTATTTTTAAGCTGCTAATATTTTTAAACATTTTCTGTTTTTAGTCTATAAATTATTTCTAAGTTTAAAAAATTCACATTGGTCTAAATGTCTCCTAGAACATTCCATGATGATAGAAATGTTCTATAACCACTGGCTAATATGGTAATATAAAGATTTTCCAGTTGAGATATTTGAAAGAATCCCACAGAGCATAAGATCTTTATTTAAAGACAAACCATATGGTGCGTACAGCAAGAGAAACAGAATGCAGGCAAGCATCAGAGTTCTGAAAGATATCTCATATGCCCATTCCCCAGGGTTTTTATTTGTACGTGGGTTTTGCTTTGTGGCTGGAATGAGCCACTGTGGTGTATAAGGAATCTTGGTTACCTGTGAGCTCAAATCATAAGTTCTAAACAGGGTTATATGTGGAACCAGAGTAATCTGGGACTTAATCAGGCCAGCTTGATAAATATGTTAGCCAGTTGAAAATTCTTAGTTAAAAAAAAAAAATGTGTGTCTGGGAGGTCTCCAGGGGTAGTTTCAGTCTTTAAATGAGACATAATAAATCCTACTGATCTTATGTTGGCCAAGATTCAGCAAACAGACATCTTAACATCCTCAGAGATCAATATACTTTCTTCAGTCCATCTGTAAATCAATTCTATCTACTACATGTAACCACT
Organism: Pteropus vampyrus; assembly: GCF_000151845.1. Lineage (NCBI taxonomy): Eukaryota > Metazoa > Chordata > Mammalia > Chiroptera > Pteropodidae > Pteropus > Pteropus vampyrus. The sequence continues at coordinate 3,344,696 of NW_011888802.1, read as the reverse complement.
AGCCACATGTAATTGAACAGTTGCCATGTGGCTTGCGGAAGTGCAGAATTAAGTATTATTTACTTTATAATTAATTTTAATTAATATAAAGTTAAATAGCCACATGTGGCTAATGGCTATAGTATTTGTCAGCAAAGATCTTATTATTTGCAATTTTATATATATATATATATATATATTGCATGAGCAGTGATATATATATCACTGTTATTTATATGGCTAACAAATATATATATCACTGCTCATGCAAACAGAATGAGTTAACCTGTAGAATCCAAAATGTTTTACCATGTCATTAAAATGTGGGTGTGAAGGAGAATATCCAAATATCAATTCCTAATGATCCCAGGCTTAGTTAAGTTTTATGTGTTAATCCTATGCTATCATATGACTGTTTCTCCTAGAATTACATTGTACTTTTTGTTTCTGGAGATTCTATCTGCAAAACTTCATCATTATTATTATTATTATTTTTTTGCATTTGAAGTGGGTCATAAATTTGGTTTAAAGATGTCCTTATTGACAACATTAACAATTTTTCTAAACAGATTCTAAAATGTAAATCAATTTTATTCTCTGTAGGCTATCCTCTGACTCTTGGTTCAGGATTTTTGATCATAAATCATTCACGATCATTTTTTTGCACCATTTATAGAATAGTGAAAGCAAAAAATAACTACTGAAATACTAATAATTTGTATTGTCAAGTGAGATATTGGTTTAGAGAATTTCAGTTTACATTTCATCACAAATTTATTCATAATCGGATTTAAGTTTATAAACTCTTTTACTTCCTTTCACTAATGAAATTTTAACTTTTTAAAAAGTATCAACAGATTGAGTCACTGTAACAAGTAATTTACTGTTAAATAACTCTTTTTTTTCCGCTGGGCAATTAGTTCTTACTGGATGAATGTCTTATGGAGGTTTTAATTATATCTCCCATCTATTTCATCATCAATATCAGTATTATCTGAGGTTTTGTTGAGATCAATCAAATTAATCTTACCAATTACACCAATATTACATCTATTGCAGTTCATTTCTGGATATATTTCCCTTATTTAAAAAAAAATCAGTTAGAATTAAATATAATACTTTACCAGCCTTCCTAACAAAAATAACTTTCATTCATATACCAAATGCTGTCATAGATTAAGTTGTATATTAAGGGGAAAATAGTTTGTTAATTATAGATTACAGTTCTATTTGAACTATGCTTTTTTTCACAGTTCTTTATGATCATGCTATATGGGAAGTAGTCTACCCCAAATAAACGTTAGTTTGTGCATGCCTGAAAGATTCACATACGAACTGCTGGTAGACATTGGAGTTACTTCCAATAGAAATTGCCCCCAAACTGACACTGGTTTCTGTTTGCCAGTCATTCTTTTACCTTGATTATTCTCCTTTACACACACACATGCACAGAACTTACATTTGCATGCAAATTGTTTTCCAGAATCAAATTAATTTTTGGTAAGTCATCATTTATAGGCAGCTGAGTATTGATGATAAGGTTGATAATTTTCCATTCTGTAGTTCTGACTAAATGCAACTTTGAATTTCACAAAATTTTAATAATGCTTTTAGCACTGTTATTTATATGGCTAAGTGCTTTTGAAGTTGTTTTGCATTTATCAGGTGTCAGAGCACACTGCAAGAATAATGAGGAGCAAGTTAGAAACGAGCATTAAACATCACTGACTGCTGTCATCACCTTATCAACACTAAATAATAAAACTATTTCTAACTATGTAAGTAATAAAAGTCAAAAGTAATCATTATAAAAGCTAAAATAATGAGTCTTAAAATGACAACATAATGAAAAGAAATGACAGTAATCAGGTAGTAGATAAACAAAAATGAAAATAAAATAAAAGTAACAATGTATCAGAGACATAGTTGGTTTTTTCAGCCACTTCAGTAATAATATGCTCCTTATTAATGTTTTACAGTATATAAATCAATAATTCCCATCTTTTTCATTGACATGGATTTTTGAGTAAAAAAAGGAATAAAAAATAGATTTTGCATTTGTTTTGTCAAGATTATAATAGATTTTGTTTGAAATACTGTAACATAATTATATTAATTAATAAATCAAGTTAGTAGAGGTAGGTCTTTTCTGATATTAAAGTACTAAATTTATCTCAAAAATTTTGTGTTCATAAAAGCATATTTTGAATAGTTTTTTAAATTTGAAACCATATTTGACTTACATATAATAATTATCTAGTTATGACTGTGGTTTTGATGCTAGTTATCATTATCTAAATAACTAGAGTTTGATTAACAGGATCAATAGAGAACAAACACAGTGGTTGTGATAATTAATTTTAGGTATAAATTTGTCTAGATCATGGTACCCAGATATTTGATCAAATCTTCTTCTAGATGTTTCTGTAAAGGTAATGTCTAGATGTAAAGCAAATTTGATTGGCCTCATCCAATCAGTTGAAGGCCTTAAGAGAAAAAGACTGGCCTTCATGGAAGAAGAGAGGATTTTGCCAGCAGATCACTGTTGCACTCAAACTGCAGCTCTTCCCTGGGTCTTCAGCCTACTGCCCTATCCTGCTTGTCAAGCCTCTAAAATCACATGAGCCAATTCTTTAAAATATGCCCCTCTTCCCCCCACCCCACCCATATATATGTGGAAGTGAAAGTAAAGTGACTTTGGAACTGGGTTATGGATAGAGGCTAGAAAAGTTTTGAGGTACATGTTAGAAAAAAACAAAAAAAACAAAACTAGATTTCGTTGAAGAGACTCTTGGTTGAAATATGGATGTTCAAGTTATTTCTGGTGAGGCTTCAGATAAAAAGGAACAGCTATTGGACAGTGGAGGAAAGATGACCCTTATTATAAAGAGGGAAAGAACTTGTGTTCTAGTGTTTCATAGATGATAGAACTGCTGAGTAGTTAACATGGATATTTAGCTGAGGATATTTCTATACAGTGTTGAAGGCACTACATAGTTTTTCCTTGCTGCTTATAGTAAAATATGAGAAGAAAAATAAATCAAAGAAAGAATTATTAAACACAAAGTAACCAGAATTGAAATATTTGGAAAATTCATAGCCAATCCATATTGCAAAAAACAGAAAGCAGAGAACTTCAAGGGTACGGCTGGAAAAAAATTGCTATAAAGAGATTATGGTTATAACTCATGGATTCAGTCAATGATTTCAGTAGAAATTCTGCCAACTTTAGCTGAAGGAGACAGAGATAGAACAAAGTGAAGGAAGGCTGTTGGATCTCAGAGATTTTACAAGACAAGCCAATAGAGCTGTCTTTAAACATGTTATCATTCGAGAAAAGAGAAAAATGACCCAAAGGCATGATATCACTGTCATCATGGGCCTAATGAGAAGAGATCAGAGACAGAGCTGTCTCCTCCATGGTTCTATATGACAGAGCATCCATTCAGGGACTTGGGGGCAGGGATAACACTTCTGCCCAGGGCCAAGGAAGTCTGGTAGGTCACCGCCCCTGCTAGTGCAGAAGACAATGCCCCTACTCTGGGGGGCTCAAAGGCAAAACATTGAACCAAAGTGGATTATTTGCAAGCATTAGAATATAATGGAATTTGCCCTGTTAACATTCCAACTTCTATATACTAGGGACCTGTGACGTCTTTTTCTTTCTGATTTCTCTGTTTTGGAAAGAGAATGCCTATCCTATGCCTGTCTTTTCTATTTTAGAATTATTCCAGTCTATTCTGGTTTCACATATTAGTAGATGAGGAGGAATTTTGTCCCAGGATGAATCATACCTCAAGGCTCAGTTATACCTGACTTAAATATTTAGATAAGAATTTGCAATTAGAGTTGATGCTGGAATGGGTTAAGTCTTTTGGGGCTGTTGGGATGGGTGAGTATATATTACATAAAAGAAGGACATACATTTTGTGGGACCAAAGGGTGATTTGTATTGAGCCAAATTCTTTCACCTCAAAACTCATATGTTGAAATTCTAATCACTAATACTTCAGAAAGAATGCAACTGTATTTGGACATAGGACCTTTAAAGAGGTAACTGAGGTAAAATGAGGTAATTTGGGTGGGCCCTAATCCAATATGACTGATGCCTTTATGAGAATGTGAGAGATCCTAGACCTGGGTACACAGAGAGACCATATGAGGATAAAGCAAGTAATCAGCCATCTGTAAGCCAAAAAGAGAGGCCTCAGAAGAAAGCAAATCTACTGACATCTTAATCTTGAACTTCCAGCATCCAGAACTGTGAAAAAATAAATTTGTGTTGTTTAAGCCACCCAGTTTGTGGTATTTCCTTTGGCAGCCCTAGCAAATTATTACGGTGACTGAATTGAAATTGTCTAAGTAGTAGGAAGTGGCAAAAAGCCACAAAGCATGTAAAATTCTATTTTATGCTTTTGCCTACCTATTCAAGATAGAGGTTCTCAGCAAATTAATAAATTAACTATTGCTTTATTCTGAGTCTAAGACAAAATGCAGATTTGTTCCAGCCAATATTCAACTACATGTTGCATCAACAAAAATTTAAGGATATGGTTCCATAGTGTGGTGGTTAGCATGCCAGCTTTGCACGCAGAAGGTCCTGGGTTCATGCCCCAGTGGAGCCACGGTCCATGGTTTAAGATCATGCCACCCTGAACAAGCCCAATGTCTGATCTCAGAAGCAAAGCTGGGTCGGGCGTGGTTAGTACTTGGATGGGAGACCACCTAGGAAGACTAGGTGCTGTAGGCATTAAAAAAAAAAAAAATTAAATATGGATTGTAAATAATATGTAAATTAACTCAAAATATAGAAAAGTCAATTTCTATACATATATAGAATAAAGATATTAAAATTTGCCTTATGTAAAAAATATATTCTATCTTAATTTACTTATATAATAGATATTTGAAGTGATTAGTAAAACATTCTGCATGTTTATGAGATTATATTTGACTAATTAAGACACATTAAGTAAATACGGGAATTTAAAAGCAAACTATAATAAGTTTAGTTTTCTGCATTTTTTAATTAACATTTCAAAGCTAAAATAAATTGTCTAATTTAATTTATAGATTAGAGATAATGGAAGTCCTTATTGGCTTTGCCTTTGTAAGCATTTTTATTTATAATGACTCCAAATGCAGATAAACTTGACTTAAATTTTCAGGGCTGTCATGTATGAATAGAATGCTCTCAATCTTTATGCCAGTAAACTAGGATTTAAGGACGATACATCCAATTGATAAATGATAAATGATTAGATAGATAGATAGATGGCTGATAGTTGATAGACAGACAGACAGACAGTTATATATAATAGTAACTGATATGTAATCTTCAAAGCGTGATTCTCAAAGCTTTACACAGTCAATATCAGCCTTATATTAATAAGTAGCCAATCATTTTTTAATTAAAAATTTGTTAATTTATCATGCAAAACATTTCAGTCTGGTCAATTCCTCGTTATTAGTTAGTTGATCCATCATTATTTCCTAGTCAAATGGTAATCTGCCCCCAAACTTTACGTGTAATTGTTTTTTCCTTCATGCTTCTCTCCAAATTGGTATCTGATATGCCTCCCTTCTTCTTTGCCTATGAATGATATTAAATTATGTCACCCCAAAATATACCTCTTTAATATAAGGATTATTTTGAGAAACTACGGACACAAGAGAAGCTCTAAAAACATAGTAGAAGTTACCCTTATGTAAAGGAAATTTACATTAGAAAGGGGACTTGTACCAGGAAGAGAGCTAGTACCTGAGGTCTGTTTTTTACAGAGAGAGTTATCTATATGGTAGGGCAACCTTTGTTTACTAAACATTTCCCCTTCTCACCTTCTTGTGAATTGCCTTCCCTCACTTTGAAGACTCAGACCCCTATTAGTTTCCTTAGCTTAGGATGGGATGTATGCTTCAATAGTCTGGCCACATTGAAGCCCTAGAATCCTACTCCTTTTCCAACTCTCGGTGGTCTGGCTGCCTTTTGAGTCTCAAATATTTGTGGGGCTCTCGTACATAAGAATGCATATATGTAAGTAAATCGAATTTTTTGTCCTGTTAATCTTTCCTTTATTATTGGGGGGAGGGGAGGGGCTCAGACAAAAACCTAGAAGGATAGAAGGTAAGTTATTTTCTTCCCATACAGTAAAATCATAATTCTTTTACAAATAAATTTCTGCTTTCTCTGTCATAAACACTTCTTTGAATTTCTTTGAATTTTGTGTTATTAAATTTGTCATTAATATGTAATATATAATACATTTTAAACTTGTATTGTACCTTTTCATCTCTCTTGCTCTCTTTCCCCTTTTATGTAAGTATTACAAATCTTTAAAGGACAGAGTGCCTACCTATGTCCTTGTATCCTTAGTGCCAAACCATCTATTCATCTTTTAAAATATTTCATTTCAAAATGCATTACTCTAACTCCTCAACATTCAATTAAGATAATAACAAATTATTTAACCTACAAAGGCTCATAATGTTGACTTATAAACCATTAATTTCATATAACTTTTCCTAAAGTTCTATCCTACAAACATATACATGAGAAGACCAGGGATTCCTTCACAGATGAGGGCTAATTTGATCTAAGACTTGAAGAATGAATAGTTGAAGAAGGAAGGTGGTTCTGGCCAAAGTGAAATCCAGGCAGGGGTGAAAGTGATTATTGCCACATTCATACAACTTGACTTACTTAGCATGAATGGAACAGAGTAGGAATGGCTTTGATGTGGTGACTATGACAAGTATTGAAGAGAGATAAGGTAGACAAGGATGATATTAATAGTCTTTTATACCTTGCTAATGTATTTGAACGTTATCTCCAGGATAGTGAAAAAAATACTGATATTTTAAGAAAAAGATTTATATTACTCAATTTGCTTTAAGTTTTGATCTCAATAAGCTCTCAATATATAAAGATGAGAAGTGAATTATTTATTTTGATTGAATTTAAAATAATTTTCTGTTTAAAAATGTACATATATTTTCAGAAAAAGAAAACTTTATGAAAAGACCTTGAATAGTTTCTTTTAGACATATGGGGAAATATTAGCCAATGAGATTTGGTAAAGATAATTTGATATTGATTTAATATGAATAGCTATTCTCACTCCTTGAAAGACTGTATAACAATGCCTCTCATTCATTAAAACATATTTCCCTTGGTAGTTATTTTGTGTAACAAGTCTTATTTAAAATATTAGAAAAGTTAAAATATTTTTCACACACTGTAAATTTTTATTAATAAAGATAAGTTTGTAGGCCTGAAACATTTACTTATTTAATTATGCATATATATACTTATTTATTACAAACTATTAAGATTTCTATGTCAGTTCCTAGCAGATACTCCAAGAAGATAACTTATTGTGAA
>NW_011888802.1:3333378-3336406 GCF_000151845.1 Pteropus vampyrus | reverse complement strand
ATATCAAAATTCTTGTTGAAATTTTTTAGATATACTCTAATATGTCGCTGTGGTTTAAAATTGTTGCATGGAGAACTGAAGAGAATACCTGTGTACTTTAAACATGAGACTACTCTGTTCTTCAAATTATAATTTAATATAGCCTAAAACATCGCTAGATTTTACTTTTTTGCTGTGGTGAATCATCCAAGTTCTTAGTAAGTTAAGAGAATATGGAGAAAAATTGATATCTCTCTGTGTCATATAATCTTTCATTTAAAATCATACAAATGATAAAATTACTATATCAAAAATATTCAGATATCTCTCTAAACTTTAGCATGAATTCTTTGCCTCACTTCTCAAATATATTTTATGGACATCTAACCTACAGATTTCTCACAACTTGCAAACAAGTGTTCAGACCATGGCACACATAGCCTGTCAATCGAGTGGCAAGCAAGAAGAGAATCATTCAGTCCTTCTCCCACAAGAAGCCAAAAAATGGAAGTCTCTAGCACCTCCTGAGTGTAATTTATGTTATCAGAGAACATACTGAACATAATCCTTGTAAAGGAGATGTTAGATATGTTGAGTCTTGAAAAGAGGACAAAAGAAAAAGATGGATTTTCTCTGATTATCTTTCTTTATAACAAAAGTGAGAATGCTCCACTGCCTTTACAAAACTACTAAACTACTAAACTAGACCACAGAAAGTTTCAAAAGAAAATTGGCCTATCAAATCCACGTCAGCCTACTTTAATACTAATATTGTTATTGTTGTTGTTATAATTAAATTTTTATAGTTTATCACATGAAACTTTTTCAACCTCCACATTAAGTTTATAATTTCATGATGAAATGCATTGGGACAGAATGACCACCTTAGGTCTTATGCATTACAAGTATAGCATCCAGATTCTTTTCCGACACCAGCAGGAATCACTGAACGCAGGCTGGAGCGCATGGGATAATGGGCCAGTAAATGCAGGTATCTCATGTTCACTTGCTATCCTGTGGAAAAGTATGCTTTTTCCAGCATTCAGGTGACTCACTCTGGATTGTGACTTCAATGGAAGAAATATATACACTCTCTGCACATATTCCAGATGATTGTTCATATGAATAAAAGATATTATTAGAGAAATTATAATTTTCAGCACTTAATATAAACATGATAGTTGAACTGATAAGTTTTAAATGACTATTAATACCTAGACAAGGAAATGCAGGTGTTTTTAATTTGTAAATACTCTTATTTTTCCAACTCCAAAATGACTTTTCTTAATTCAAATTAATTGAAGGTAAGAACATAAACTTTTATTTCATTATCTGTCAAATAGTCATTGCTACTTGGTATTTCATTACCTATAAAAAGAGAAATTTCTGTCTATGGCCATGCTACCCTGAACAAGCCCAATCCCGTCTGATCTTGGAAGCTAAGCAGGCTCGGACCTGGTTAGTACTTGGATGGGAGACCACCTAGGAACACCAGATGCTGTAGGCATAAAAAATAGAAAAATAAGGGATTGTAAGCTAACAAGGTCCTTGCAATCTGTGAGGTCAACCAAGGATTGCCTCACCTAAAAAAAAAAAAAAAAAGGAAAAAAAAAAAAAAAGGAGAAATTTCTATTAGTTTTTTAAAAAACCAATTACTTAACACATAACCAAATAATTATAAATTATAATAAAATAATGTATAGTGACAATTTAGTTTGCTCTTTAAAGTTAAATATTTAGCTAAACTTATTTTCCATAAAATGTAAAAATATTCCTGATTTATTTCATCAATTTAATGCATAATTTGAAACTTCACACACTGAAAATTAGTTTTAAAAAGTCCATTTAAAAAGTTATGAAAAATACTTCAGTAGAAATTTCAAATTCAAATAACAACTATCATTTCATTAAAATACATCCTATATTGACAATAAACTGAGAATTTCAGAGTACAAGGAAAGCATGAGTATTAATTCAGTTGACTTTTGCTAAGTAGTTGACAGTTTATATAATCATTCTTCTAAATTAAAAAAAATGTGAAAACTCTTGACTATCCACTTGAAAATTTTACTTCTGGTGATTCAACATTAGATGAAAAACTGAAAAAAAGTGCAGATAAATTTACAATAAGAACAATTTGCCACGCTTAAATTCCATAATTCTCCCAATTCTGTAATGTTATGGGCGATTTTGAGAAGTTTAACTTCCATGCCACTGCAAAGGCTCACCAACTCAAACTCACATGCTAAATAGGATGCCTATTTCTAATTAACCTGATCAAAGCAGTTGCTGCTTTTTTTCTCCTATTTCATACACTCAGAAGGTGTTACTTTTGCAAATTCATAGAGGAGTCCTATATGCTAATATAAGAATGTTTAACAACATTTTTAAAACAAATATAATATCCTATTAGATTATTTGGTGAGATTTTTATATTGTTTTCTCTTTTAGCTTTTCTTTGGAGTGTTGGTTGAATGTTAACTGGTCCTCACATTCATTGCTCGATGTATCATAATGGTGTTTTATGCACTGTGGAGGCTTAGAAAATGATAGTGACAAAAGAAGCAAGGCATCACTGTGAGGAATGTAATTTGTATTAATATATTTCAAGCCTGATTTATTCAGAGTCATATCAATATGCCAAGAATGTTAAACCAACTGTTTCTGGATTCCATATAAATGGCTCCTAAGTTTAGATAGGGCCTGGCAACATAGAATGATGAAATTTTATGGCCATATTCAGTAAGGCTGTTAATATACTAACAAGTTTCCATTACTACTAAATGCTCTGTAGGATCTCAATGAGCATTTGCTTTTAAAAAATGATGTTTGTAAAAAAACAGCAGAACAAGAAAATTTATGAAAAACTCCAGAAATTGTACTGAAATGTAAAAATGAAACATTGGATATAGAGCAAGCAAAGAATCTGAATAACTAAATTATTTTAGTGCATATTGTAAGTTTCTGATCCAGGCAGAAAGTTTCTTTTCCTAATACACAGTAATGTTTTATTTAGTACTTCTAATATTCCATGTTCCTTGATGCATGA
>NW_011888802.1:3328528-3331243 GCF_000151845.1 Pteropus vampyrus | reverse complement strand
GTGCTGCCCCTACTGCACAGTGGAAAATCTACATATAACTTTTGGTTCCCCCAAAACTTAAGTTGTCCCTTGGTATCCTTGGGGAATTGATTCTAGGATTCCCCATGGATAACAAAATTTGTAAATATTGAAGCCATCTATTTAAAATGGCATCGATCAATGCATAAAGTCGGCCCTCCACATCCACAGACCCCCAGTCATAGATCGAAAACAGTACCTGTATTTAATGAAAAAAATCTGCGTTTAAGTAGACCTGTGCAGTTTAAACCCATGTTATTCAAGAATTACCTGTACTCTGAAGTTACTGTAATGGCGGATACATGGCACTATGATTTGTCCAAATCCATAGAATTTTATAACACTGAGAATTAAACTGAACGTCTAAAATCTTTTATAAAGTCATTTAGGAAATGGGGATGCTAGGGAGGAATATAATAAAACAAACTCTTTGTATTAGAAATGTATGAAAGAACCTCACTGAAGAAGGTAGAGGTAAATGGTGACTTGAGTAACTCTGTAAATAAGGGGATTCATGTGGATGTAAGACAGAGTAGATTGCCAGCTGTTTAATATTTCCATGGACTTGCAAGTATCCACTAATAGTCACCACTTCCTTGCACCACACTTGCTGCCTCCAATTTCTGTTAATTTCCAACATTCCATGACATGAATTGACTTACTTTATGTTAGCCCTGGTCTCAGCAGGCACTTAGCACAGTCAATAAATTTACTTTTAAGTCAATTTTTGCTTGTCCCAAAAATATTGCATACTTTTTTTGACGTATACATCGGATATCATCTCTTTCCTTCTTGTAGGTTTATCCCTTTTTTAAAAAAAATTTTATTCTTTTATTCTCATTTTGAACAGCTTGATCATGAACAGAGAAAAAATATGTTTTTAATTGTTCAAGTGACCAGGAAGTTTAGTTTGACTATTGACCTAACTGGTAATGAAGGCACTCAAGATTTATTCTGTTTTTCTAAATATTTAGGTGTTCTACCATTATCTCCTAAATTGTAAGATGATATTATGACTTAAATAAATATAAAATATCTTTATGCTGTACTAAGTATCTATGTATCCTTAGATATATTACTTAACCCAATTCAAGACTTCCTATTATTTCTCTCTCCTCCTCCCCCTCCTCCTCTCCCTCCCACCACTCCTCCTCCTCCTTCTTCACTTCTGCTCTTCTTCTGCTTCTGCTTTCACTTTCATTTCCTCTCTTTTTTCATCATCTTCTTTTTGAGTAAGGTAAGATCTCTTCCTACATTTCCATTTGTATATTCCAATTTAATTGTTTTTTAAAAATTTTAAATTATTCTCCCAAAATGTCTTCATGTGTATTCGATCAAACTTTTCAATTCCTAAAACATTTAATAAAACAGTTTATTCTTTTCTGCACATGCACACCAAAAAATTAAAAAAAACAACAACCACGAATTCAAACAATCATATGTTAGATATGTTTTTCAGTTTTGTAAAATTAATATTCAAGCTGGGACTTTATTGACTATTTTTAAAATAGTGAAAATACTACTTGCCTTGGGTTGAAAAATCTTCTACTTTCCCCTGACTCTTGAGTTCTTGCTCATGATTTCTGAGGACCCCATAACTGATTTGAACTGACTTAATTTAGTACTATGGCCTTGTTCTTATTGTTTTGGGCCATTTCTGCATAAAATATTAAATATTTTTAATATCATCACTGAATAGCTGCATACCAGTTACAACATTCTATCAGAACAGAATGATGAGAGGATTTTATAGCAGATGTAATCAGAAATTATTGTATTTTCAAGGTAATGTGTTTGGTTACTTTTCTGCAGTTACCAGCCAGTAACTTTTGTTGAAGACAACCAATGTTAATAAGTTCTGTTATATTGCTATTGTTAAGCAAGTAATTCAGTATTGAAATTTATTTCATTTATTATTTATTCCAAAGAAGACTTTTAAAATGTATACTTTTGTTCTATCTTGTTTGATGTCTTATAAAATCATTATGTAGTTACAGAATTTTTCTATGTCCTATGTCTTAATTTTGGCTGAAGAAAATTGATTAAAAAATAAATTTCTTTATTCTTAAAGCAGTAATTCTGTTACATTTTTTGTACTATAATTATTTTCTGAAAAAATTGCTAAAGGCGTTGAGTAAAACATCACATGTCTGGATTCTTAAATCGCATATATCTTCAACCATGTTTGTTGAATTTTCAATGACAACTGCATGGCATTGTTGTTTACTACTTTTGCATTCTATAGATAATTCTTTAGTTGACTTCACTATGCTGTGTGAGAGATTGAAACAATTTAGTAACAAATTGTCATGCTTTAATTTATCATTTTCTCCACTATGATGTAAATATGTAAATGTTATGGATGTCTGAATATCTGAATTATTTTATTTAGGAGTAGCAATTTACTAATATCACTAATCAATAGACTATGATACAAAAATATTTTTGAAAAATATTTTTTCCACAAAGTCCTTTATTCCCAGTATTCATTACCTGAACAAATTACAAAAATCTTTCTTCTATAACCATTGAACAAAAATGGCAGTTTATGGTATTCCTTTGGGCAAGTTTTTTATGTAAGTTTTTAGATTTATATTATAAAAAATACATTATGAGCTATCTTCTTAAATAATTCTCTTTTTTTATTTTTGGCTTGGGTTTAGATTTTGATTTTAAGAACAAAATGTGTTTTGAGTA
>NW_011888802.1:3304086-3328478 GCF_000151845.1 Pteropus vampyrus | reverse complement strand
GTTATGAAAAATACTTCAGTAGAAATTTCAAATTCAAATAACAACTATCATTTCATTAAAATACATCCTATATTGACAATAAACTGAGAATTTCAGAGTACAAGGAAAGCATGAGTATTAATTCAGTTGACTTTTGCTAAGTAGTTGACAGTTTATATAATCATTCTTCTAAATTAAAAAAAATGTGAAAACTCTTGACTATCCACTTGAAAATTTTACTTCTGGTGATTCAACATTAGATGAAAAACTGAAAAAAAGTGCAGATAAATTTACAATAAGAACAATTTGCCACGCTTAAATTCCATAATTCTCCCAATTCTGTAATGTTATGGGCGATTTTGAGAAGTTTAACTTCCATGCCACTGCAAAGGCTCACCAACTCAAACTCACATGCTAAATAGGATGCCTATTTCTAATTAACCTGATCAAAGCAGTTGCTGCTTTTTTTCTCCTATTTCATACACTCAGAAGGTGTTACTTTTGCAAATTCATAGAGGAGTCCTATATGCTAATATAAGAATGTTTAACAACATTTTTAAAACAAATATAATATCCTATTAGATTATTTGGTGAGATTTTTATATTGTTTTCTCTTTTAGCTTTTCTTTGGAGTGTTGGTTGAATGTTAACTGGTCCTCACATTCATTGCTCGATGTATCATAATGGTGTTTTATGCACTGTGGAGGCTTAGAAAATGATAGTGACAAAAGAAGCAAGGCATCACTGTGAGGAATGTAATTTGTATTAATATATTTCAAGCCTGATTTATTCAGAGTCATATCAATATGCCAAGAATGTTAAACCAACTGTTTCTGGATTCCATATAAATGGCTCCTAAGTTTAGATAGGGCCTGGCAACATAGAATGATGAAATTTTATGGCCATATTCAGTAAGGCTGTTAATATACTAACAAGTTTCCATTACTACTAAATGCTCTGTAGGATCTCAATGAGCATTTGCTTTTAAAAAATGATGTTTGTAAAAAAACAGCAGAACAAGAAAATTTATGAAAAACTCCAGAAATTGTACTGAAATGTAAAAATGAAACATTGGATATAGAGCAAGCAAAGAATCTGAATAACTAAATTATTTTAGTGCATATTGTAAGTTTCTGATCCAGGCAGAAAGTTTCTTTTCCTAATACACAGTAATGTTTTATTTAGTACTTCTAATATTCCATGTTCCTTGATGCATGAGCAATTTTGCCAGTGCTGTTTGCACCAGACCTCAGCCTCCTTTTCACACTTCACTTTTATTTTTCATTTATCAACTCAAGAATTACTTACTCTGTAAGTTGTCTATGCCTCTAGAAACAATACTTTATTTCCTCATTTATATGACTATGTATGATGTTGCCGTTCATTCTTTTAGGAAGAATTTTGGCCCACATGTGATAACTCTTAAAAGTAAAGAACTCTATAATAAACAACAATAAATTGCCAATTGGCCAATTTTAAAAAAATGTAAGAGATCTGAACAGACACCTCACCAAATAAGATAAACAGTTGGTAAACAAGAACAGGAAAAGATGCTCAGCATCATTTGTGAGTAGGAAATTTCCAATAAAAACAACAGTGAAACACAACTACCCATGTACTAGAATGGCTAAAATAATGAAACAAGAACAAAAAAAGAATCCTGAGAATATAATTGCTGAAAACTGTGAGCAACAGGTACTCTCATTAATTGCTAGTGGGAATTTGGAGTTCCAATACTTTAGAAGACAGTTTGACAGTTTCTAAAAAAGTGAAACATAGTCTTACCATATGATCAGTCACTCTCCTACATTTTTCTCCAAATGAATTTAAAACGTTATGGACACAAGCCTGTGCGTGAATGTCTGTAGTAATTTAACACATTATAGCCCCCAAATGGCAACAGCAGAGGGTCTCTATATAAATGAATAGATAAACAAAACTGGTACATTCATACAGTAGAAAATCATTAGGCAATAAAAAGAAATCAGCCATCTACCTGTTAAAAGATATGGATGAATCTTAAATTCATATTGCTATGTGAAACAAGCCAATCTTAAGTGAATACGTGTTATTATTCCAATTATGTGACATTCTAGAAAAGGCAAAACTATAGTAAAGGCAAAAAAAATTCGATAGATGTCATTGATTTGTGAAGAATGAAGTGAAAGAGGGTTGAATAGGTGAATCATAGTTCTTTTTTGTATTTTTTTTTTTTTAGGTCAGTGAAACTCCTGTTGACCTTTAAATAATGCAGAGTTTAAGGGTGCTGCCCCTACTGCACAGTGGAAAATCTACATATAACTTTTGGTTCCCCCAAAACTTAAGTTGTCCCTTGGTATCCTTGGGGAATTGATTCTAGGATTCCCCATGGATAACAAAATTTGTAAATATTGAAGCCATCTATTTAAAATGGCATCGATCAATGCATAAAGTCGGCCCTCCACATCCACAGACCCCCAGTCATAGATCGAAAACAGTACCTGTATTTAATGAAAAAAATCTGCGTTTAAGTAGACCTGTGCAGTTTAAACCCATGTTATTCAAGAATTACCTGTACTCTGAAGTTACTGTAATGGCGGATACATGGCACTATGATTTGTCCAAATCCATAGAATTTTATAACACTGAGAATTAAACTGAACGTCTAAAATCTTTTATAAAGTCATTTAGGAAATGGGGATGCTAGGGAGGAATATAATAAAACAAACTCTTTGTATTAGAAATGTATGAAAGAACCTCACTGAAGAAGGTAGAGGTAAATGGTGACTTGAGTAACTCTGTAAATAAGGGGATTCATGTGGATGTAAGACAGAGTAGATTGCCAGCTGTTTAATATTTCCATGGACTTGCAAGTATCCACTAATAGTCACCACTTCCTTGCACCACACTTGCTGCCTCCAATTTCTGTTAATTTCCAACATTCCATGACATGAATTGACTTACTTTATGTTAGCCCTGGTCTCAGCAGGCACTTAGCACAGTCAATAAATTTACTTTTAAGTCAATTTTTGCTTGTCCCAAAAATATTGCATACTTTTTTTGACGTATACATCGGATATCATCTCTTTCCTTCTTGTAGGTTTATCCCTTTTTTAAAAAAAATTTTATTCTTTTATTCTCATTTTGAACAGCTTGATCATGAACAGAGAAAAAATATGTTTTTAATTGTTCAAGTGACCAGGAAGTTTAGTTTGACTATTGACCTAACTGGTAATGAAGGCACTCAAGATTTATTCTGTTTTTCTAAATATTTAGGTGTTCTACCATTATCTCCTAAATTGTAAGATGATATTATGACTTAAATAAATATAAAATATCTTTATGCTGTACTAAGTATCTATGTATCCTTAGATATATTACTTAACCCAATTCAAGACTTCCTATTATTTCTCTCTCCTCCTCCCCCTCCTCCTCTCCCTCCCACCACTCCTCCTCCTCCTTCTTCACTTCTGCTCTTCTTCTGCTTCTGCTTTCACTTTCATTTCCTCTCTTTTTTCATCATCTTCTTTTTGAGTAAGGTAAGATCTCTTCCTACATTTCCATTTGTATATTCCAATTTAATTGTTTTTTAAAAATTTTAAATTATTCTCCCAAAATGTCTTCATGTGTATTCGATCAAACTTTTCAATTCCTAAAACATTTAATAAAACAGTTTATTCTTTTCTGCACATGCACACCAAAAAATTAAAAAAAACAACAACCACGAATTCAAACAATCATATGTTAGATATGTTTTTCAGTTTTGTAAAATTAATATTCAAGCTGGGACTTTATTGACTATTTTTAAAATAGTGAAAATACTACTTGCCTTGGGTTGAAAAATCTTCTACTTTCCCCTGACTCTTGAGTTCTTGCTCATGATTTCTGAGGACCCCATAACTGATTTGAACTGACTTAATTTAGTACTATGGCCTTGTTCTTATTGTTTTGGGCCATTTCTGCATAAAATATTAAATATTTTTAATATCATCACTGAATAGCTGCATACCAGTTACAACATTCTATCAGAACAGAATGATGAGAGGATTTTATAGCAGATGTCATCAGAAATTATTGTATTTTCAAGGTAATGTGTTTGGTTACTTTTCTGCAGTTACCAGCCAGTAACTTTTGTTGAAGACAACCAATGTTAATAAGTTCTGTTATATTGCTATTGTTAAGCAAGTAATTCAGTATTGAAATTTATTTCATTTATTATTTATTCCAAAGAAGACTTTTAAAATGTATACTTTTGTTCTATCTTGTTTGATGTCTTATAAAATCATTATGTAGTTACAGAATTTTTCTATGTCCTATGTCTTAATTTTGGCTGAAGAAAATTGATTAAAAAATAAATTTCTTTATTCTTAAAGCAGTAATTCTGTTACATTTTTTGTACTATAATTATTTTCTGAAAAAATTGCTAAAGGCGTTGAGTAAAACATCACATGTCTGGATTCTTAAATCGCATATATCTTCAACCATGTTTGTTGAATTTTCAATGACAACTGCATGGCATTGTTGTTTACTACTTTTGCATTCTATAGATAATTCTTTAGTTGACTTCACTATGCTGTGTGAGAGATTGAAACAATTTAGTAACAAATTGTCATGCTTTAATTTATCATTTTCTCCACTATGATGTAAATATGTAAATGTTATGGATGTCTGAATATCTGAATTATTTTATTTAGGAGTAGCAATTTACTAATATCACTAATCAATAGACTATGATACAAAAATATTTTTGAAAAATATTTTTTCCACAAAGTCCTTTATTCCCAGTATTCATTACCTGAACAAATTACAAAAATCTTTCTTCTATAACCATTGAACAAAAATGGCAGTTTATGTATTCCTTTGGGCAAGTTTTTTATGTAAGTTTTTAGATTTATATTATAAAAAATACATTATGAGCTATCTTCTTAAATAATTCTCTTTTTTTATTTTTGGCTTGGGTTTAGATTTTGATTTTAAGAACAAAATGTGTTTTGAGTACCTTATTTTTTTCCCAACATTTTCTTGTTTCTTCGCAGTCTAAAATTATTATTATGTCTATCTTAAAGATATTTTATAGTGGATGTTGTTACACACGATTTTAGTTGTTCTCCTTATGAAATTTTGACATGACAAATTTTAAATTTTCATTTAAAATCATCCTCAGAGAATGTGAAGAATTCCAAAACGTTGCCTTCATTAAACATGTATGTACCACATGTAATTAAATAAGTAATACTTAATGATATTATGTTAAACAAATATAATAATAGTTTATACTATATGCTAAAAATCCTTATATGCAAGTGTTTTTATAACTATGAAATAAGGTACAAGACAGGGATGCCAAATCATATGTTTTAGTAGTCATTGCCAGATGGCTTTCCAAAAAGCTTGTTACTATTCTTATTTCCAGTAGGAGTCTATGAAAATTCATTTCCCACTTCATCTTCATATTCATCAGCTTTAGAAACTGCCAGAAAGATGGATGGATAGATAGCCAAATGATGACAGACAGACAGACAAATAGACAAACAAATAATAGATACCTTTAATTCTTTTTCCAATTTAATGGCATATAGTAATACCTTACATAAAATATATTGCCTTGACTACTAATGAGAACAACTTTTCAGATGTATTGACCATTTGTTTTTGCATATCACCAAAACAAATGTATTGACCATTTGTTTTTGCATATCACTAGCTTTCTATTAGAATACTTTTTCTTAGTGATTATTACATACTTTTTTAAAGTTACGGAGAATATGTTATGGAGAATTTAGTTAACACATGCACAAATGTATTCCCGAAACTATTTATAATATGACTTTTCAACACATAAATATATATATCAATAATAATACATGCAGTTCTATATACTTTAGTGTGTTCTTATAAAAGGGTGTTTTATTAATGGCTCCTTTTTAGCTGTTTTATGTTATCAGTTATATATGTATAATATCAGAAGTTGTCTGTTTATTGAAAACAGGATGGAATCATTTTCAGCACTATCATAAGGTTTTTAAGCAATTCTGCAGGATCTACCATATTTTTTAGTAATATAATTTTTGAGTATATTTAATATTCTAGATTTTTTTCTTGCTTCATCTTTTTCCAGTATTTTTGTATTGTATATGAATTAAGTTTTCTCTATTTGGCTTTTCTTAGAAAGTATACTTTCTTTAGGGATGTATGTGACTTAACTATCCTTCTACTATCTGCATCAAGTAAAGTAGAGAATTGCTGAACTTTTTATTTTTTTAAAAAACACCATTTTTATTCACATAAAAAAATAAGTTAAAATGTGTGTGGTTTGGGAACAAGGCATCTGTCTATTATGCAGTGGTATTTCTCTAGGTTATGAAAGTCATCTTTTCATATGTCACTTTATAAATTTAAAGTGATTATCATGTTTTTATTTACCTAATAATTGGGCGATAATACAAAACATTTTAGACTCTATTAATCATCTGAATGAGTCTGTTTTACTTTGTCATTTAATTTCATTTAAAAACACTTTTATAATCAAGTTTTCTTTAACTTATTAACTTTTGGTGTGTAATTATATATTTTATAAAAACTTTCGTTATTATGGATATCAGATAGTGAGAAAATAATACATTTTCTTCACAAAAACTTTCTCAAAATCTTTATCAGGAAAAATAGCAGAGGAATAATATATATATATATGTATATAAATTAATTTGATCATAATGTTTTTACTTTCTTATTAATTGTGAGATATCTATTTGAATAAGAACCAAGAATGACCAGTTCTTGACTGTTCCTATTATTTGAAGTTCCAGATTTGAGAATTGTCACCGGGAAGAATTCAGTCTGCAATATGAACTCCTAAATTATAGGTTCAAGGAGGTTAAATTTGAGACCCAAATCCTAGATCCTACTGAAAGAGTAAAAAGCCACTGAATTTTTGTGATGAACTTTCTTATTCTTGTTTCTCCTATTTGATTTAATCCTTTGTTTTGTTTTAATTGAATTTTATTTTTTCTATAGTTGATTCATCTCCATAATTTTGTTACTAGTCCTCTCTAGGCGAACAGTGTTTTCACTGAATATGATTTTAAAAATACGTACTATATATAATAATTTATACTGTTAGATACCATTTCCTATCTCCAAATCCCAAGTCTCTTGAGAATTTGATTCAAGTTAATTTTTGTTTCAATTAAGTTAAATATAAAATTTAACTTAGTAGCATTTTGTGTAACTCATAGCTGATGATAGGCAAATAAAATAATATCTATACTTTTATCAATATTAGTAAAATAGCTGTTACCTATAACAATAAATAAACTTTTGGGCAAAGATACTTACTTTTAGTTATGTTATATATTATTTGCTTTGTTTACCTATAAACCACTCTTAAACATTTCTTTAAAACCACTATTGACATTTTTCAACGTATTACCTCTTTTATTTACATGTTTATTTTTAGACAAGAAGTTAGGCAAAGAAATTATGAAACCCACAGTCATTACTTTAATATAACTGCATAAAAAATAAAATTCATCATTTATAATTTATGGTCTATTTGTTGCAACTTTTCTCTAGAGACTGTGAATAGTTCTTTTTACAGTGATACTGTAAATAAATAAAAGATTTTGTGCTACTTGTACATGTCCATGTGAATATAAATATTTAGTTAAGTACAGTAATTCATTTGAAATAATTGCAACCAGAATGAAGAATTTTGTTAGGAAAATAGTAATGTAAAAGAAGAGGAATATAAATAAGTGCACCGATACTGCAAACTAAGTATTAATTGCATGTTTTTAAGAAAAGGATTATTGAGATATGATAAAAACTATATGATAACACTAAAATTATATCATATAGTTTTACATGATTAAACTATATAAAAAGCTAATAAAATAAGCTATCCATGAAAAAGCTCATGTTTTTCCTAGATAATAATTATTAATAAATTTTAAAATAGTGAACATTATATTAAGACATTTAAAAAAGCATTTATCTAATTTTGTTCTAGTAGTATTCTCAGATTATATATTACTGTGTGTTGCCAATACTATTTTCAGATAAATTTTCTGATTAGACTTTGAGCAATGCAGAGGTTTTTCCCTGTCTTATTTGCTAAGTCATCTAACATGGGTATAGATAGAAGAATCAAAAACTTGAAACAGCAATTTTCTTCACGTTAGATGTCCTGCTAGAGAATCAGTCTTTGTTATATTAGTTATTAGCTTGTCCATTATAATGGTGGAAAATGAGATAGTTACAAAGCTAAGGTACTGATTATTTCCATGGTCTCCAATAGAAATATAAACCAGTTTCCACAATTGCAAGCCATCTACCTCTCAACCTCACCCAAGGGCATCAGCCTTTGAATGGTCTCCAGAATGTCCTCATATGTTAGCAATAACTGTCAAACAAGAATACCAATATGCATCATACTGAAACCCTAATGCATTCAATAGATGTAAGTGACCAGGATATTGGAACCAAAAGAGTAATGGGGAAAGAATTTATGGTCAACACTTCTTGCTTAAGGAATCATAAATTTTGTATACTATGGGTGAAGATTTCATTCTCAATCTCCACTAAGGACAGAAAAAAAAAAAAGTAAGAGAAGAATGAAATTCTACAAGGTGAAAATAGTTCATGTCAGCAATCCTTCCACTACATTCAGCATTAACCATTAGTCAAGCTTTTATAAAGTATAGCTACTGGCAGCGTATTTGTTCTTCCTATCTCAAATTCATTCAACTTGAAAGCATTGCTCATGCAGGATGACAGGATGACAGGCTTCTTAGATAAGGAGAAAGAAAAAATCTAACAAATTCGTATTTTACTAAGACCTTTTCGCACCATCTCACAATATTCTCATCAAAATGCTTGATAAATTGTAGAATGTGCATAGGAGGGTCACACCCAAATAGTAGTAATCAATGACCTTGTCAACCTTAAGCAATATGTTTAAAAGGTATCAAAATATTGAGCTGAGAGATGTTATTTATATATCTTACCAGAAGTCTGATGGCAAATAAATAAATATTAGCTTGTTCATTAAATTAGCAGATGATGTCAAGCCAAGAGAAGTAACTACTACCTAAGAAATCAACCGTAGATTTTTGATAATTTTGATGAATTAGATAAATTTTATTATAACTTCATGAAAATGTATTTTACTACTTACTGAATAGTACATTTACACAATTGAAGCCATAATGGTAGAAATTGTTTTAGACACTTCAAAAAGAATACAATTCGTAACTTAGCTACGCATTTTCCCCTTGTTTTCTTTCTCAGCATATAATGGACTGTCTGAAAGAGAATTTGGCTAACCGTCACACGAGCAGTGTGAACTCTGCTTACTGGAATTGAGAAATAATTAGGAGCATACTCTCACTTGAATTCTTATGAAAGAATAAATTAGTTTTATATGATAACAGCTGAAAGAATATTATTTCTCTTTCACTGACCCATAATGTAGAGAAAAAATACCTGTGCTATTAGAAAGACTTTTTTGTCATAGGCAGTTTCTAAAACAGCCCCCAGTGATTTCTATCCACTGGTATAACTTTGTTACAACTTTATGTAACCTTTTCCCCTTGAGTATAGACTAAGTTTAGTGATTTGTTTCTAATGAATATGGTTATAGAAGTAATAGAATGTTACTACCAAGATTAAGTTATAAAAGACTGAAGTTTTATCTTGTACTCACTTTGGGCTCTCTTGAATTACTCACCCAGAGGGACACCAGCTACTATGTTGTGAGGAAGCACTTAGAAGAGGACCATGTGGCAAAGGAGCAAGGCTGTCAACGACTGTGTAAATGAGCTTGGATGTTTATCCGTCTCCAAGTAAACTTTCAGGAAAACTTGCAGCCGCAGTTGACAGCTTGACTTCTATTTCATGGTGGTTCTTGAGTCGAAGACACCCAACTAAGTCACTTCTATAGCCTTGACCCTCAGAAACCATGAGATAATATGTATTTATTGTTAAAAGCCACTTGCATCAACAGATAACAAATTCAAATTTTATTACCATGAAACAGGTTATTGCCTAAAATATGTGAGTGGCTTTGGGACAGGGCAGTGGGGGGAGGCTGGAAGAACGTTATGAGGGGAAGTGGTAGTGATGGCCTATATTCCCTTGAACAGACTGTTAGTTGAATTGTGTGTGGACTTCGGAACACTGAAGTTGAGAGCTTATATAAAAGTGAGGAAAATCTTATTGTAAATGGGATTATGGGAAATGATTGTTATGTAGTATTATAAAGCTTAGGAACACTGCTACTTGTAAATATATGGAAATTAGAAAATATCCCTCATGAATTGGGTGATCAACCTAAAGAGACATATGATATGCTATAGAAAGAGAAGATAATACTGATATCCAAATAAGAATTATATATTACATTAAGGGAGAATAGAAAGTAAACAGAGTTGAGACAGAATTCAATGATAAAAGAAAATCTAAAATATTCAAGGCTCAAAAATCAATAAAACTTAAATAAAATAAGCATATCATGAAAGAGATGACTTTAATTATGATATAGAAATCTTAATAATTTGATACCAAACACATAAATGATTTATGTAGAAATAAAAATCAGTTTTGCCTCAGATCTACTAAAAATATAAAGCAACACAACACTATTTAAAAAGTTTTTGAGATAAAAAGTTATTGATCCCTAAATTTATATTGAATCAAGTTGTTATTCACATTAAGGAAAATCAAAAAAACATGCTCAAATATTCAGTCTCAAATTTTAAATATAAATACAAACATATAGATAAATGAATATATATATAAGACAATAACATATAATGATAATATATATAGCTCATGGGTCAAATACTTATATGTGAATAAACCTGAAGTTAGGATTAAAGATTTCTTTTTTAGATACTGCACCATAAAGTTCTAATGAGTTACTATGAAGAATAGAATAAATTAAGCTTCCAAATATATTCAGGAGACTATTTATATTTCAAAAGATTATTATTTATAGTGGTATTAAAGAATGTAAAGTTGTTGTTTTCATAAATATGATTAAATTTATTACCAGAACTATGAGAAATTACCTAAAAATCATTTTCCTTGCATTATACATGTCAATTCAAAATTAATGGATTCAGTTATGATACTGGTAATCATAAAAATATAAGAGGAAGAAATGTAAAATTTAAGAATAAATCAGTAATAACTAAAAATAAAGTATAATTTCAAAATCATTGAAACAAGGTATAGGACAGCACTCAGTAACACAAACTATAGTTTATAAATATTTCATAAAGCAAAGCAAAAAAAAAAGTAAAAAGAAAAGGGTAAAATGAATGACAGATATAAACTTAGAGATATAAATTACTAAACATATAAAAGTATATAAAACATATTTAATCATATAAAATCACCACTGCTTTTCAAGAAAGCAGATAGCCTAATTTTACAACCCTACTTCATTACTTACTACCTGGGTAACTTGGGCAAAGAAATTCACATTCCCATGCATTTGTATGAAGAATATAGGAAAATATGTGGTTATGAAAAAAATGCCAGTCTATAGTTTTATCAAATAGTGTCTTTGCAAAAACTACCAATTTTGTCACAGCAAACTGTGAGTCTTCTTCATCATCCCATTCTTCACTTCCCATAATCT
This sequence comes from Pteropus vampyrus, assembly GCF_000151845.1. Lineage (NCBI taxonomy): Eukaryota > Metazoa > Chordata > Mammalia > Chiroptera > Pteropodidae > Pteropus > Pteropus vampyrus. The sequence continues at coordinate 3,316,876 of NW_011888802.1, read as the reverse complement.
ATCAGAAAGTTTATTTTAATTATATTTTCAAAATATATCATAATTTTTTTCAATATGTATTTATTCAAACGTATTATTTCCACTATTATTCCTTCCAGACCACCAACATATCGCAACCAGAACCCTGCAATTCTCTTATATGTAAACTTTTTGATTTCTATACTTAATTCATTCAAATATCTTCACATATAGCATCTAGAGAGATGTTTGAAAAATACAGACTTTATTATGTCACTAAATTGATAAAAGGTTTTTGGAGACTTCTAATTGGCTTTTTATGATAAAATCATTAGTTCTTCAATGAGTAAAAAGTCCATCTTCTGGTTTCAACCTGGAGAAGTTACAAGCTGGAAAGATGTTTCTCTGATTCTGATAACAAAAATAAAAAAAAAAATAGATTACTAAAATTGCTTAGACCATTAGAGAATGATGTCACAGGGGAAACTGCCACCTCACAATTTAGAGAGAGGCACATGCAGACAAAAATAGAGCCCACGCACTTACTCACCTGAGGCATGCACAACCAAAAACTAATAGGAGGATTAAACTAGGGGTTTTTTTTATTATTATTTTTTTATTTTTATTTTTTATGAATTGCTTAAGTGTTGGTTATTGTGAAAGCGTGACTCTGGGGGAGCCACAGTCATAGGGCAGTTCGTGTCACCTTCCAAGTTATTTTCACAGAAGCTCCAATAAGCACTCAAAGGGAGGATCAGAAAGGATCTAGAGAAAGCTACCCCTATGGAGATGGTTGGGACAGGGGAAAAGAAGTCACACTAGAATGTGCTCAGACCCAATTCCTTGATCTCTATAAAGGAACAAAGATTAGAATTACAGCCACTTTCTTATCAGAAACCACACAAACAAGAACAGAACAAAGTGACAACTTTAAAGTGTTAAAATGAAAAAAACTATGCCAACTCAGAATTCCATTTCCACTGAAAATATTTTTCAAAAGTAAAGAAAAAAAATACTTTCTTGGATGAACAAAAATTGGGAGAATTAAATGCCAGCATACCTGCTCTGCAAATGTTAAAAAATCCTTCAGGCAAAATAAATATTTTAAAGGTCAGAAGCTGGAATCTAAAGAAAGAAATGAACAATATCAGAAATGGAATAATAGAAGGAGATATTCTTATTTCTTTGCTCTAAAAGATAACTAGATATTTAAAGAGACAATAGTAAAAATGTATTGGGTTTTGCAAAGTATGTAAAAGCAAGGATGACGTGAGATTGTAGAGAGGAGTAGTGAATACATTGTTAAAAGACCTTACACGTGAAACAGAAAAAATTTTGAAGTTATATTCTGATTACTTTTTACTCAGTATTGTAAAACATAGTTTTAATAAGCTTTAAAAGGTAATTATGATAATTAAGTAGACAAGACAATGTGGAATCATAAAAAAAGATTTAATTAAAATGAGAAAAGGCAGAATAAGAAGCAAAATGTAACAAAAACAAAAGAAGAAAAAAAGATTGTTATCAAAGTGGCAAATTATAATCTAACCATACCCATAATCATTGAAAATGTAAAAAATCTAAATACACCAATTAAAAGACAATAATTTTCCCATTGGTTAAAAAAAAAAAAGAGAGAGAGAGATCTGCCCAAAAGAAACCAGTTTAAATAACAAGACATAAGATGACTTTAGAAAAAAGACATGAAAAGGGATGAACTATTCAAACTCTAACCAAGAAAAAGCTGGGCTGGCTATACTAACTTGAGACGAAATTTACTTTGGATCAAGGAAGATTATCAGGACTAAAGAAGGATATTACATTATGAGAAATCAGTCAGTACTCCAAGTAGACAAAATAATCCCAAAGGAATACAAATTTAGCAAGAAAGCTTCAAAATGTACGAGGTAAAAACTGATATCTGAAAGAGAACATAAACATCCACAATTATAGATAGATATTTTAATACTCAGTAATTTATGGAAAATGTTGGAAGAAAATTAATGAGGCTGAATAGCAGATATCAAACAACCTCACCTTTGGTTCATAGTTTGTTCTGAGGTGTAGCAGCTTGGGGACATTTTAAAGAAGTAGTGGGACTGACCCCTTCAAAGTTGAGACATCACAAGCTCCCTGTGTCGATGTGTCAAAGCCTCTATTTCAAACAAAATCTGTCTTGCCTAAACATCTGTTCTAAAGGAGCCACCAGGACTTTTGGTGTCTCTGTTTTGTGCACATAAAGTAAAATGGCAATGACAGATGGTATGACGCTGCCCATGAGAGTTAGGTCCCAGGCTGTGGCTGACTTTTGCCCCTTGAATGTTGTAAGATCTACTTGGGGCTCCAAAAATTGTAAACACCTTATTTTGAAACATGTTATGTACATCTTTAAGATTGTACTTCTTTTATGGTATCCACAATTTAACTTGAGCTTCCTTCCCTAAATGACAGTGACTTACACTTAAGGATTGACCATGAGAGAAGTGAATGTGTTTAAAGAAAGCCACTTCTCTCTGGAAGACATTCAAATCAGCCTCAATTCACCGGCCACAGTAGTTATGGATGATGAAGATACCCTGCATTTACTCCTTGTGGGCCAAGATGAAGTCTGTATAATTACTAATGCATACTGCTGTGCCTGGGTTATTACTTTGTGCTAAGTAATAACCCACTGATTGTAACAGTGTCTCTGTGACTTAACTTTGCTTCTCTAGCACCAGTGTCAATCAGTGCTAGTTTGCCTCTCTGGCACTAAAAGAATCTTACCCTTCATCTAATATACTAATAGCCAAACCAGTTTAAGATGTATAGAGGCACTGAATACCAGCAACCATACTTGCTTTGAAATTTATAACACTTTGAGGCTATTTTTTTTTTTTTTATTGCTAATAGGATAGATCTTCTTATCTCCAGAGTTATTCATCCTATATGAGCAGTGCTTCCAAGGTGAATTGATTTCAGCCTGTGAAAACAAATACATTGCTTCAAGACATGCTTTATTAATGTAGCCTAGTGTGCTACTACAGTCTTAAGAGCCTGGTTATAAATGAAATGAAACACAATGAGTGAACACACTTATACACTATTAAACCGCCCAACCAGAAGACAGGACACATTCAAGAAATTCGAAAATTTTTTTATAAATTGTTAAGGGTGAAATCTAATTGTATAAACCTAATGATTAATTTTCAAGCTAAATGATAATATACATAACAAAGTGATGCTATATTAGCACTGTTACAGTCTCAAGAAAATCAGATAATGTGTTCCTAAAGCAATTAAATCAGTAATGAAATAGCACATGCCTAATTAGTTATCAAGGGGTATACACAAACATATATATTAAAATGAAATGAAAACAATGTTTTAATAACATTTGAAATCAAATATATCATTTTGAGGAATGAAAACTGCATTTATCAACTCAGTATTAAAATATTTTAAGGATAGAATTTGGGGAAACAGATAGTTTCAATTAATTCTCATCAATTCTTAGGGGGAACATAAAATTGACATTTTCAAAAACATCATCTACACAATGATTGCCCAAGTCATATTACTGTCATGTCACACAATGCATGTGAATATTCCCGTTTACGTAATCTTTCTCGTGGATAAATAGCAATGATGCAAATATCAAATATTTGGAAAAGGGGAACTATATTGATGAAAGTGATTTATAAATATTACAAATAAATCTAATTTATTTATAAATAAATCATATTACAAATAAATCTAATGAATACACTTAAAAATTTAAGTAAATGCAAAGTTTCTTAGAAAATTATAGCAAATAAATAACAACAATGTAAACACAGAAAAAGGATACCTATACCCACTTGAAACTCTCCTGTATCCTTGGCTCTCTCATTTAAGAAAGGCACTTTTCATTGTTCATGAAGACTTTTTTTTCTCTATATTTTAAAAACTTTAGTCAGTAACTGAAACTTCGCAGCTTTAGATTTTTCTGGCATCAGTCAAATTCCCGTCTTCCCTGTTACCCTTATCCAAGGGACACATACATGTCATTTCATTCATTGTGCTTTTTTTTTTTCTTACACAGGTAAAATGCATTAGTCAAATCAGTGTTTTATTGCACTCCAAAAATTATCTCCAAAGAATTTCTCTTATGACTTCTTAAGACTCAACACTTTTACTCTCTTACATGGATTTTAAGCTAAGTTTCAAAGGGCAGAGATATGTACTGTTCATGTAATGTACTGTTCATGATTTCTCCAACCTTGAAGTTGGCCATACAACAAATTGTGCCCATAGAACTCTGAGCAAAAGTGGAGTGTATAATTTCCTGCAGATGCATTTCAGAGCTTGTTCAAGAAACAAGAGCTAGCTTGTTCAAGAAACAAGAGCTAGCTTGTTCAATTGTTATAGTGACTGTGGAGAAATTATTTTCTACATGATACAGCTAGACAGTTTTTAGAGCCTCTGTCAGCCAGGATATTTAAGCAACACTGAAGGCAAATGTCTGCCGAACTATGTAGCACATAAGAAATAAGTTAAAAATAAACCTTTGTGTGATTAATCATTGAGAGTTTACCCCCAAATTCTCTATTCTATCCTAAATAATGTAGACTATGGCATCACTGGTGGGGTGCTTTTGTAAGAAATACATTTGAAGGGCTTCAAGCTTTTTTGAGAAATGACTGTAGATTTAGGGAAGAAAGTGTATCAAAAGAATCTTGAGCCAGGTAAAAAAACTAATGAGCACTCTTTTCAACATGATAAAAGCAATTTTAAGTGTCTCTCGCAGTTCAATGGCAAAGTTTCATATTTAAAAAAAAAAATAAGCATTTGAAATGTATTGACTATATAAAAATAATCTATGAGTTTGCAATGATGCTACAAAAGGAGAAAGTAAAGTTTAAACTTTCATTTTCTGATACTGAAATAGTTTTTATATCAACTTCTTAACTCTAAAAGTAAGTAAATAATAGAAATGTTGTAAATCTTTATCTTTCCTTTCTACAAAGAATTCTGCTAGATGGCAACCAAATAGTTCCAGGTAATGAATGAAAAGTATTTTTTTTTTTTTTATAGAGGAATGAAAGCTATAAGTGTAGAAAAAAGGATAGGATTTTCACTATAATAACTTTTGTGAAAGGGAAAGCAGAGTTAAAAACAAACAAATAGCTAAAATAATATGTTGATACAGTTTTATGAAAATCTTAAATACATTTTCACATTTCTTTCATCAACCTCAAATTTATAATACAGAAATAATTTGCTAAATATGTTCAGTGTTTATTTTTTTAATCATTCATCTGTGGTTCTCAAGTAGATTTAGTCTGGAATAAGGACGTAAGCCAAAACAAGCAAAGCATCGCTTGACACAGAGATAAACAAATGAATATGATGATATCTGAATATGCATGTGGTTTAATAAACTCACAGAGAATGAAAGTTTAAAATTTAATATGGTTGAATATATCATAATAACAGAGCTTAACATAGTAAATATTATCAAGATTGCTATGAAGTTGAAAGAATCTATTTTACATACACTTACTTTTACTTAACTGAAATTATGCTAACTAGAAAACATACCCCCATTGAAATAAATGATAGTGTTAGTTCAGTAATTCATTTAATATTATCTAATTTATATTTTAAATGTAAACTAAAAACTTGTAAACACCAAGAAAAGCAAAAATTATATTTTTTCATACTTAAGAATGTGTTCTTACTACCTTAGAAAACTGCAAAGGTAAAAGTATAAATTTCTCAGAAGTTATTAGAGTAGAATGGATGCTATAAAAGATAAATGGTGTTGGATGTTGTTTCCTAGATGAAAAAAGAAAGGTGGAAATTACTTTATCCTAGAGCATATTGGTTTAAATACCAAATATGTATTGGGATGATTTTCTTTGTTAGAATGTAACAGAGTGAAATGCTCAGGTTCTACTCCATTTTGTTCAAACCTATATGCTGCATTCTTACCTAGAGACATGACGATTAGAGGAATTCCGCTTGCAGCTTGAGTTGTACAAAAACAGCTCATTGCCAGAATATGCCTCTCCTGAGGAGATGGGGGAAATATGTACAAAAGAAATGATTGTTTATCAAAGTTTTGCAGGAGTTTCTGACTGGATTCAAATCAACTGGGGTCAAAGAACAGGGAACAAAGCTATTTCACAGTCTTCCTCAGACCCCTTCTGGTGCCCAGAGGTCTGCAGTCCTCTATCACCTCTTGCCCCTGCCATTTCCCTTTCCCTTGACATAACAGAAACCTGAACTCTGTACTTTATGAGATGGATTTGAGGAACCAGTCGCTTTCCCATCTTCTCATTTGGCACTTCTTGATCAATAAAGCTGTTTTTACTCCAAACTCTGACGTTTTAAGTTTTGGCCTTTCGAACTGTCAGGCACATCCTTTGGACTGGTCATAGGAATATGGAGTCAACATAATCTTATAGTAAATATCTTTTTACGTTTAATAGGCCTCATGTTAAATTTACATTACTATTACCTCATTATATTTTCAACTCACAAAAAAGTCCTTTAATTTTCATTGAATCATTATGGAACACCAACTCTATTATCATTTCAGAAATTAATAATGATTTTTAAATCTTACTAAATATTCAGACAACAAAAGAGTTGAAATTTTCTGTAAACTTTCGTGATAGATTCTATGTCAATAATTAAGCAGTGCCTGAAAGGGACTGAGTTGCCAATAAAGGATGCTAGTACAATCAGAGTAAAAAAAAAAAAAAGGTAAATCAAATAGACTGTAATAAATGATTAATTTTTTAAAAAATGAAAATATGATTACAAGCTCACATAAAATTATATAATGAAACTAAATTGCCACAGGCCTGGTACAAAATTTCTCCCACAATTTTACCGGCTGCCTAATAGATAAAATATACTTATTTTAGGGAATTCAGTACATCTTGCATTTCATGTTACTGCAATTGAAGGTAGTAATACACAGACCAAGTTTATGGACTTCATAGGAATTGTACAACGGCAGAAGGAAGTAACTTTGTATGCAAGACATGCTAAATATGTTTTTGTTAGGGAAGAGAGAAGAATTTTGTGGTAAAGTAAAATGACTGGTTGATCTAGAATGAGAAAGAAAAATGGAGGACAAAATCTAAATAAAAGGGCTTATATATACTCAAAAATACAAATTCATAGGACAGTTATTTCCTTGAGCTCTGAATGGCCACAAGGAGACATTTCGTTGTGCCAGCTAATCTTATTAGCCCTTATCAAATCTTTAACCAAACTACCTTCTTTTCTCACCTTAACTTCTGATTTACCTCTGATTTAAGTTTTCCAGGCAGTAGACTATTGAAAGATCTAGGAAAACATGTTATAGCTACAAACTTAGTCACTGTCCTAGAAGGAGGCAGTTATCTTTTTTTCTCACCAGGTTCTCTGGAATCCTAGAACAAGAGGCTAAAGAGTTGGGAAGAAATGTAAAAGACTTGACTGCTTTTGTAGATCACTTGTAAGTAACTTTTATTCCTGGAGTTTGCCAAAATTTCTGCATTTTCCATACTATAGCCCCCAAAATAACCAGGATTGTGGGTAATCTCGTTAGGCAAATAGGAGGATATAAGCAATAGAAGAATGAAGGCCCAACTCAGAGAATTCCCTTTGGACTTGCCTGAAACACCCATTTTACAGTTAAAAATTACCATTATAAGGAAGTAAAAACCACAGAAATAACTGTTGGTTTAGTCTGGCCACAAGTGCTTGAGCATTTAGTACCTTCTTTGATCTCAGCCTCATTTTACCATAATTATAATATACATATGCCCGAAGTTCATAAATCTAATTATAACAGACTGAATTCTGGGTAACCGCATGCACAGTAAACAAGGAGTTTTATAACAGCAAAATGTCAACCAAAATGACCTCACCTGCCAATTATCTAACAATGCCTCTGACTATTCATCATGGCCACCATATAAGGGATACTCCTAGAAACCTGCAGGGCCGTGGCCTTCTCTGGCATAGCCTATTTCTCTCTTGAAAGGTACTTTAATAAATTCTACTTTTCCTAAATTTTACTGATCTGTAATTCTTACTGTGTCTGCAGAAAGAACCAAGGTCCCTACAGTATCACTGGAACAATGACAGATTTAGATCGCCCCCAACGGTAACAATTGTCCCCAAATCATCATCATTGCCAGAGAACCGCAGGTATTACAACAAGAGAACCTCTATGGCTGTTTAGCATTACTCATAATTATTGCTCTCCAAAGGGGTGCTTGTGCAGTGAATGGGAGCTACTGCTGTAAATATGTTCCACAAAATCTCTCTAATGTCTATATCACCACCGAAACTGTTCAGACTAAAACCTAGGAAATTCATCAGATTGCCACTGCCATGCTCACCTCACCATTTAAAGGCCTTAGAAGCACAATATCTTGGAATCTTAACTGGTCTGCTCTAAACCACAAATATTAGTTTGACTACCTTAGTCAAACTTTAATAATTATTCTCTTCTGATATTCTTAGGTATATCTCTCATTAAATGCCTGATCTCTAAGACATTCCAATAGCTGTCAGTGCAATAACATGCTCAGTTGATAACATGACGAGTCTTTCAGAGCCAAAAAAGGAATGTGAAGAACAGCTCACTCCTGAAAAATACTTGGAACATCCTCAGTCTTGCAATGACTTTTTCCCTTCCTAAAAGTGTTTAAAGACATTTGTCTGTCTTAACAGGGGCGACTGACCAAATGCTCAGTTACTCATTTCTTACCTTTTGCTTTCTCTTGACAAAACTTTACCAGGCATCTTTCCTTTCTAAGACTCTCTTGCCCCTGTTAAGTGATTTCAATTGAGTAAATTTGGAGATATAATTGACTTTACTAAATGATTCAGGAATTGGACAGCATCCTATCTGGCAAGCAGAGAGATAACCAGGGAAGTTGTACAAAATGGAAGGATTTTATAGAAAGGAGGGTGGGTCAAGGAAGTCATTAGCAAAAGAAAAAAAGGATTGTTTTAGTCCAAACATCCTTTTTGGGAAGAAGAGACTGGCAAGGGTTTTATCATGCAGATTGCCTTTTCTTCTGGGGGATGAAGAGGGCCCTGGTGACAGATTACCTCATTGGTGCTGACTAAAATATTCCAGACTGTTTTATTAAGATTATTATTTCTGGGAGGGATTAAAACTGCTCTTTGGTTAGATATTAAATCTAGGTTTGATATCATGGACTTGAGCATAAATGATACCATTTGGGGCCATAGTGTTCTCTTTAATACTCCCAAGCCTGAACAAGCACTAAAAAGTGGTACATGCTTCCTTATCAGCTCATCCTAAGAACTGGCTGACCACAGTCAGACATTTTTCCTGTCAGACCCCACTGATCATTTCCGCTTGCTTACCAGACTTTTTCTTAAAAGTTTCTGCTAAAATTGTTGTCTCTAGAAGGTGCCAAGAGAGCTCAGTTATTTCCACTGATGTAGTAAAGAATTACCGATCATCAAAATTTAAGGAAAGTAAGATTTATTCAAGTATCTTTCAAGAAAGAAACAGGTTTAGCCCTTCAGAATTTGGGGAAGTATACCTTATATTGGCCCTTAATGGGTGGTTACAGGGGTCGTGCTAGAAGATTGGCATGTGAAGTCAATTGATTGACATTTAGTTGTTCTATAACCCTTTGTCTATTGCACATGTAGTTACCCAGAATTCAGTCCGTCATAATTAGATTTGTGAACTTTGTATGTATGTATGATATTACAATGATGGTATACTGAAGCTAAGGTCAAGGAAGGTCAGCATATGTACTAACTGCTCAAGTGCTTGTAGTCAGGATAAACCAGCAGTTATTTTTTGTGGCTTTTACTTCTTTGTATTCCTGGATGTAATGGTAATTTTTAATTGTAAAATGGGTGTTTCAGGGAGGTCCTGAGGGAAGTCCCTGGGTTGGGCCTTTAAAACTTTTCCTTAACTCTCACTAACCTATAAAAGGAAAGCTTTATCTCTTTGATGAGATTCCTGCAGATTTATGCAATTGGGGCATTCTCCCTACTGCAATAGTCTTTGTTATTAAAATCTTCTACTTATGTAAGTTCTGATTTGTTCTTTAGAAAAGCCATTTAATAACTTTATTCAGTATAATTGATATACAAAGATCTGTACATATGTAATGTATACAATTTGATGAATTTGGATTTATGCACAGCAAAACCCAAGATAGCATTACCACAATCACAGTACTACATTCAACATTTTCCAAAGTTTTTTTAGGTACCTTTCTTTCCTTCCCTTTTCTTTTCTTTCCTTTACTCTTCTCTTTTCTTGGATAAGAACAATTAATGTGATATCTACCCTCTTAACAAAATTTTAAGTGTACAAACAGTATTGCTAACTATGACACTATGCCCTACGGAAGTTCTCTAGAACTTATTTATCTAGCATAACTGAAGTGTTGTATCCACTGAACAACACATTCTCATTTTCTTCATTTCCCAGCCTCTGACAAGTGTTTGATGAGAATGTGGAGAAATTGGAACCCTTATACACTGTTGGAGAGAATGTAAAATGATACAGCTGCTTTGGAAAAGAGTCTGGAGGTTTCTCAAAATAATCAAAAATAAAACTACCATATGGAACAGCAATCCCAATTCTGGGAATCTAGAATAATTGAAATCAGGCTCTTGAAGTGATATTTGCACTCCTACTTAATTGCAGCATTATTCACAATTGTCAAGGTATGTAAATAACACAAGTTTCTACCATCAACAAATGAATGGATAAAGAAAATATAGGTAAAGAAAACAATGGAATATTATTTAGCCTTAAAAAAGAAGGAAATCTTGATATATGCAATGACATGGGTGAACCTGAAGAACAATATGATAAATGAAACAACCTTGTCACAGAAAGATAAATGTTGCATAATTACACTTATATGCTGTAGGAAAATTGTCAAACTCACAAAAGCAAGCAGATCGATTTGTTTTTATTTGACATAATTACAGACTGCTTTTAAAAATATATATAATGTGAATAATTAATAAGGGATATAACTATTATAAGAAAGATTTGAAAAAATATCCACCTTCTCATATTTATTTACTGAAACATAGCATTTATAAAAATAGAGTTGACAAGCTGTGGAAAAAATATACAGCTTATTTGGAAGGACTTTTAGTGACTATCAGACACAACTGCCTTTGCCCTACTATTTAAAAATACTCTGCAGATACAAAATTCCTTTATTATGTGTCACCCTTTTCACATTAAAACACAGACCTCATTTTATCTCAGTGCTAAGGCACAGGGATGAGACTGGGCTCCCACAGTCAACACTCAAAAGATACTTAAGTCATGAGGAAACGACACTAAGAAGTAGTTGCTCAGTGCATTCTTTCTCTTATGTATTATCTTTCTTTGGGAGCTTCAGTGATGTAGGTCTTAGGAGTCACCAGAGCTCATATATTTTTCATGCTACAGCACTGATCTCTGGCAACAGAGGCACTTTTTTTTTTTTTTTTTAAATTGGGAGTGAAATTGACTAACAAAATCCAATAAGTTTCAAGTGTACAACTTAACAGTATGTCCTATATATTGTATTGTGTGTTCACTGCCCATAGTTAGATTTCTTTCCGTCACCACGTATTTGCCCCCTTATACTCCTAGCTACCTCCTAGTGGTAACCACTAGTCCACTGTCCATATCCATGAGTCCCTGTACAGTCAGGTTTGTTTGTTGCTTTTAGATTTATATCCCACATATAAACAATATTACGTGGTTTTCAACTTTTTATGTCTGGCTTATTTCACAACAGAAGCACTATTGCTGGAGAAACTTTGCGTTGGTTTGGTCAGATAGTTTTCTGAGTTTCTAAGCCTGGTGTTTATTGTCCTGGAAATTTTGTGAACTAACATTTATCAATAAATTTATTTTCTATTAAAAGTAGACAGAGGATCTTTTGCTAATTGAAATTAGGAACCCTAAGTACACAGGGTGAAAGCTCCACAGATGGGAAAAATAAATGAGTTGATCTTCAGAAATATAGCTAAACAAACTTCCTAAAGGAATAGTAAAGTTTTAATGGCTGGTACAGAATAAAAGTTAAAATTGAGAAAACTCTTGGAGAGATAAGACCAAAGCCACACATTCTTATGGCAGTGGGCGAAAAAGGGGGACATTAATCAGCAAATGGCAAACCAATTACTCTGAACGAAAAAATGAAAGAGTGGAAAATATCTCTTGTTGGACACAGGTACGTAAAGGCAGAGTAAGGTTTATTGTAGTACTGTCTATGTCAGGTTGGCCAGTAAATTGTTGCTATCTGATTTTATTTAAATCTGCTTTGCTTATGATATTAATAGTGTGTTATATGGATAATTTAAAATGTTTAAAATGAGTGCGATCATTATTTTTTGGAGAATAACCAATAATGTTTCAAAATTGTGGTGTAAGTGAATATAACCTCATTAAAATGTATTATTTTTGTTATATGGAGAAAAGATGGGTTGCGTCAGGAAAAAATAAAGATCGGTTATAGATTTTTACTTTTAAATAAATAGGCAAGTAGAAAAAGGATTCTAAACTATTATGTAATAGCCTAGTGATATTGTTCTGTTAGATAGTTAGACATGAACGACAGGGGAACAAAGGAATAGAGGCTCAGCTCTGTAACCATAGAAACTTCCCTTGAAGACCTTCCTTAAAGACTTCCCAGAAATATCTCCCTTTTAGAGTTATAAATTACCCCAAATTCTAGAGCACAAAGGCCATAAAAGCTGCTGGTCTAAACCAGCTACAAACATATGCACAGAAAATACTGCCTTAACTTCAGCCTCATTATACTATCATTATAATCTCATGACTATGCCTGGA
>NW_011888802.1:3269759-3304036 GCF_000151845.1 Pteropus vampyrus | reverse complement strand
CAGAGTAAGGTTTATTGTAGTACTGTCTATGTCAGGTTGGCCAGTAAATTGTTGCTATCTGATTTTATTTAAATCTGCTTTGCTTATGATATTAATAGTGTGTTATATGGATAATTTAAAATGTTTAAAATGAGTGTGATCATTATTTTTTGGAGAATAACCAATAATGTTTCAAAATTGTGGTGTAAGTGAATATAACCTCATTAAAATGTATTATTTTTGTTATATGGAGAAAAGATGGGTTGCGTCAGGAAAAAATAAAGATCGGTTATAGATTTTTACTTTTAAATAAATAGGCAAGTAGAAAAAGGATTCTAAACTATTATGTAATAGCCTAGTGATATTGTTCTGTTAGATAGTTAGACATGAACGACAGGGGAACAAAGGAATAGAGGCTCAGCTCTGTAACCATAGAAACTTCCCTTGAAGACCTTCCTTAAAGACTTCCCAGAAATATCTCCCTTTTAGAGTTATAAATTACCCCAAATTCTAGAGCACAAAGGCCATAAAAGCTGCTGGTCTAAACCAGCTACAAACATATGCACAGAAAATACTGCCTTAACTTCAGCCTCATTATACTATCATTATAATCTCATGACTATGCCTGGAAGTTCATGAATCTAATTATAGCAGACTGAAGTCTGAGTGCGCACATGCGCACTGGACAAAGCTATTGCCTAGTGTCAATCAGGTGTCAATCAAAATGACTTCACTTGCCAATCACCTAGGAACCTGTGGTTCTACCTATCGTGGCCCAAATATAAGGCAGACTTTCCCACTCCTGGGTCCTTTTTTGCCCTTTGGGACTCTCTCCCTCTTTTTGCCCTTCAGGGCTCCCCTTTTGGCCCCTTTTTGCTCCTCTGGGTTCTCTCTGTTTTTGGTGGCCTTTTGTGGCCTTTTTGCCCTTTTGTGGCCAATTTGGTCCCTTTGTGTTGGTTACAGTGCTGGGACCATGTGCCTCCTTGGGGCATACTGTCTTTCTCCATGTGCCTCCTTGGGGTATTCTTAGTCTTTCTAAAATATATTTTTAATAAAACTATTAAATCTCAATGACCTGTGATTCTTCACTGTGTTGGAGAGGAAGAACCGAAGGACAACACACACAATGCCACCATCCACTATACTCCACCTCCTCCTCTCCACGCCACTGGCTCGACTCTGGATTTCACATCACCCCAGCGGTGACAGTTTTACTTCTTTTCTCTTTTCACTTTTTTTCTTGACTTATTTTATATGGAAATACTCCTTTAGGCTATTTATGTTAATCTTAAGAGCACTAATTATTCAGAATTCTTATCTGACTAATGCACACACACATACCATTTGTCTCTAGGCTTAGCAACACTTTAATGGTGATAAACAGAAGTATTTCCAAGAGTAATAGACTGACATTTTCTAATTACGTTTTATTCTATTACTTTGTTGAAAAGATTTTCACTGATGCATGAAGAATATTCCCAAAACAGGAAGCATGTTTTAAATTGTTTTATTGTCTTCTGTCAAAGGTTTGGTTTTGCTTTGAAAACTAGACACTTGAATATTTTGGTGTCTGAGGATTACCTTTATTTCTGTAGTTATACAGTTGCTTAATATATATTTTAAAAATAGTCACAAAGAACGATTGTGATAGTGAAGTTTATCTAAAATAGCTATTTTAAAACCCTACTCTTTTAGGTACGCAGATGTTTTATGATGCTCATTTTTCATGGCAAGTACAAAGAATCTAGGAAAACACCTATGTAATGCAAAATAAATTTCCAGTGTTTGAAAACATGCCTTTTTAAAAGATATAACCAAATAAATTGAAGGATGAAATATATATTGATATAATGGTAGTATTTGGGGTCATTTCAATGAAAATGAAATTTCCTTTTTCATGAAAATAAAACTAAGCTTATTTGGAGAAGCTTATTCTACTTTTAAATTTTTCCCAAATTCCTCTTTGAATTTCAAGCAAATTTAAAATAAATGAATGGTTTCTATAGATACCAATTTAACTCAACATTGACTACACAAAATAATTTCTGTCTGTCTTCTAGTACATATTCCACTCTAAGTAAAAATACTATCACTATAATACTATACAACATAAATATGCAGCATACTTATACCAGGAAAATACCCTTGATCCTATGCAAAGCGTTCATACGAAATATTAATGTATTAGAAATTATGTACATTATTTATACTGAAATTACCATTTAAATATTTAACTTGGTTTTCTTTCTGTGTGTCGTTTCAACATACAAAAATGCTTATTCAGTATCAGCTGTTTTGCGTGCAGTGAGAATATTACAGAGAATAAGAGAGACAAAGTCTGATTTTAAGCAGTTCATTTGTCATGAGCAAAGACAGAGAAAGCTATAAGGAAATATGTAAGATAAAAATATTATTTCAGTCAGCGATAAATTCTATGAAGAAAATAAATGAGCAATAGATTACTAAGAGATAAATATTATTGGTTTAATGATGTGACAACCTGAATAAAGGTATATTCACAATTATCTGAAGAAGGTCCTAAGTGGAAAAAATATCAAATGTAAATGACCTTAGGGGGGGAAAAAAAAGATTCTAGAGAAAAATAAATTTGTATGGCCTTAGGAAGATTAAAAAAAAAATAACTGCAAAAGCCCTCTCTAGTTTATATTTATGTATTTATACCTATATATTTATATTTTACACACATACACACACACATACCTAACCAGTTTTGAAACACTTTAAATCATTCTTTTCAACCTAAGTAAGCCCTCCAATAAAATGTTACAAATGTATCAGCTAACCTCCAAAAGAAGACACTGCAATGCCAGCTCGAACATCAGGTAAGCCATCATCATCTAGTTTCATTTTTCAGGTATCTGGTTCTGATGTCCGTTCCCTTTTCTGATGTTTTGTCCATAAATATACTTTATAACCCTTGAAATAAACTATAATTTTACAGCCCCATATTACATCTTATATATTATAGAAGGGGATAGAAGAATTGAGAATAAGTAAATTATTTGAAATATGTAAGTTTATATGGCACAACAAAGAATAGAATATGGTTTAAGATCTCAGTATTTTCATTTCTGAAACAGATCATCAGGGTGTTGTTCACATTTATTTCTTTTTCTCTACCACACATTCTATGTTGTTTGCTGTGAGTTGCCCAGTAGTGTGACTCAAATCTTAGTCCTAGATGAACAGAGAGGTGTTTTTGTTGTTGTTGTTTGTGATGTCAGTGCAGAGCTATAATAAGATTTTGCTGTTTTAAACCTTGAGGACAGGTGCTATAAGGAATCCCTCAGGTTCTCTATTTAGTCCTGGTTTCCGTTACACTGTTGTCTTTATTTTCCCTCAATCATCAAGATCAGTTGTCCCAATGACATAGTGACCTATCTTTTCCTGTTTGCTTAGTAGCACAGGGAGCCCAGGGGTGGCGCTAAACCCTTCAATGCAGCAGATCCCAGAATCATGAAACAAAACATCCTCTCCCTCAAGTTTTCAGTCAGTTTATTATGAGAAGTAATATCTCAAATTCCACCTCTTTATTTTCAAATTAGCTGCTCCAGGCCACTCACAAATAATTCTGCCGAAAAATCTTAAGGTGTTAATAGGTCTATTGACTTATGATGTCTTTGAACATAAGAAAACATAGGACATGAAGATTTATGCTGTTACTTGAGATAATTAGTTGTTATAATAAGAGAATAGAGTGGGGAAAAGTTTTCTTGTTTACTCTGCTTAACTTCATGTGTGTTTGCTTCTTTAAGAGCATAGAAGAAGCCTATCTCTTGTGCCTCAAATAACAGAGAAAGTATATAACAAATTTTTTTTTTTTTTTTTTTATGGTAGTGGTTTTGAGTATAGAAGATGGAGGCTGTTCTGTGAGACAACAGTAGAAGCCTGTCCCTGATGCCTCTAATAAGAAAGGCAAAAATGTATTTGGATGATGTCACTGTAATGATTTTGATTATTTAAGATGGAAGAGGTTCAACTGAATGAGAAACAAGGACCAGATAACAACCATTTATATATTTTTCTTTCAAGACAGATTCAAATTATGGGATGGATTTTGAAAAGTTTTGAAAAGTTTCCCCAGAAAAGGAAATAAAAACATAAGAGCAATATTTGCTTAAAACATGAATAATGTTATCTTAATAATATTAAATTAAAGATATGGCAGAAAAAAGAGCCTTTTAACAAAATGTTGTCTCCAAAATTCTAATTCACTCACTTAGTGGTTTGTAGAAACAATCTTGTTTTAGGTCTTCACAAAAAATATGCCTAAAACCTTTACATTCTCTGTCATGGTATAGAAAGCATAAAATTGGACAGGAAAATACTCCAAATCTGCAAGCTTAGGTCAGGAGGATGGAATCCTCATGAATGGGATTAGTGCCCTTAAAAAAGAGACTTCAGAGAATTCTCTTGCTCTTTTACCGTGCATGGAAATAAAAAGAATGTTTTCTGTGAGCCAATATGTGAGACCTCCACTGACACTGAATTTGCTGTGATCATAAATTTGATCCCAGCTTCTGGAACTTTAAGAAATATGTGTTTGTTGTTTAAGCCCCTCAATCTGTGGTATTTTGTTATAATAACCTGAACAGACTAAGACACCTGGCAAATTTAAATTTTAGTTAAACAATAAGCATTGTATGGGACATATTTTACTAAAAAAGCGTTTGTTTTTATATCTGTGATGCAAATTTAACTGGCTGTATTCATTTGCATTTGTTAAATCTAGCAACTCTACCGTAGACCTAGCCACATGTCATCTATTTATGTCACCCAATTATCTATTGTTTTCTATTTCATTTCCTCAGATTCATAGAAATATTTTGATCCTATAGTTCATTTTGATATTTTTAATATTTTTATATTTTCTTTTCTGTTAGGTTTTTTCCTACATACACTGATTTATATTCAACCTTTTAGAATTACTTTATTTCCGGTGATACTTATAGAATCAAAACATTTACTTGCTTCACTTATCGTAAAGGTTAAGTTTGACTCGTGACTTTGCCCATTTAATATAACTGATTATCACCTATTGTACATAGTCAGGATGCCCACATGACTGAGATGGTGCCCTCAAATTTAGTACTTGAAGAGAGTTTAATAATTGTAATAGCATCTATTTTAAAGACACTGTAGGACATGGAGAAATATCAAGTGACAGTGTATTATCCTGGAACTAATAATAATGGAGTACTTGACTACCTGAGGCTTAATTGAAGAAAATAGTTGTGGTGAAGCGGCCAACTGACAGGGGGCAAACTGTCTGACCATAGCAATACTGCAGGGATTTAGTAAGGGTGGTAATTATACTGACCCCATTCCCTCCCTTTCCCCTCATCCTACACACTTATCTCCTCCAGGGGTCCCCTTTGGACTGCATATTTGGAAGCCAGATGACAGGAGACCTGAGGATACAGGTCAAGTTTCTTGTGTTCAGATGCAAGGTGAAAAATGGAGAAAGAGCATAAATATAGAGAGCAAATGGGATACCCAAAGCACTTCTGTGACCTTATTGTTTTTTGATTAAATTTATTAGAGTGACATTGGTTAATAAGCGTATATAGGTTTCAAGTCTACAATTCAATAATATGTCATATGTATATTGCATTTTGTGTTCACCATCCAAATTTAAATTACCTCCTGTTACCAAATATTTGACCCCTTTTACCCTTAGCTACCTCCCACCTTCCCCCTTTCCATCTGGTAACCACTAAACTGTTGTCCGTGTCCATGCGTCTCTGTTTGTCTTGTTTGTTCATTTGTTGTATTTGGTTTTATATCCCATATATGAGTGAAATCATGTGGTTCTCAACTTTTCTGTCTGACTTATTTTGCTTAGCCTAATAATCTCAAGATCCATTCATGTTGTTGCAAGTGGCCGTATTTCCTCTCTTCTTATGGCTGAGTAATATTCCATTGTATATATGTACCACATCTTCTTTATCCAATCATCTATTGAAGGACATTTCAGTTGCTTACATGCCTTGGCCACCATGAATGATTTTGTAGTGCATATATCTTTACAGATGAATCTGTAATCTTACTTTTTTAATTTTTACTTGCTATATATTTCTGTCATATTTTATGCCTTTCCTGGATCTCCTCGGTGATCAATTTTAGTTGGTTTTTCCAATTTTTTTAATAGCAATTTATTATAGTTTTCATTCAAATTTGAATAGCGGTTAAATTGAAGTATTTTAAAAACATATTTCCATTTTACTTTTAATAATCAAGTACTCACATGTCCCTTTCAGTAAATTAAGCAATGATAAAGAGCAAATAAATTAACACTCATCTAATCTACTTCTATGGTTCTAAATTATGCATGTTTATATGAAACATCTATCAATAGATTTTCCTTGCAAGAACATATTAATAATAAGTAGTCTGATCTGTTGATACTGAAGTGATGAATACAAGCGTTCTCAGAGATGAAATAATGACATAAATAGGTAAAACGCTTTGTTGGGAAAAAGATGAAAAATTGCTAGTGAAGCTGAGAATAAAGAGTGATGTATAGAAAAATAAGTGACAGACTATTACGACCAAAATAAATTTTATAATCAGATATGTCAAATCTTTATATTTAACTTGACTACTTTTCCATCTCTCTAGCACATTAAACATGT
Source organism: Pteropus vampyrus (assembly GCF_000151845.1). Lineage (NCBI taxonomy): Eukaryota > Metazoa > Chordata > Mammalia > Chiroptera > Pteropodidae > Pteropus > Pteropus vampyrus. The sequence continues at coordinate 3,297,401 of NW_011888802.1, read as the reverse complement.
TCTGAATAACATTGAGATACTCAACTTAAAAGTGCACATAACTTCCTAATTTCAAAAATTTACTTATTTGATATTTGTAACACAATTTCTGGAAGCCAGGCAGGGATACAGACATTATAGCCATTTTACAGAAAAACTTACTCTTGGAGATTGTCTTTATCTGCCCTGGCTATTATAACAAATGATATAGAATGAGTGGCTGAAGCAACAGAAATTTATTTTTGACACTTGAAGTCTGAGATCAGGATGCTAGCACGGTCATGTTCTGATGAGAGCTATCTTCCTGGCTTGCAGATGGCTACCCCATCTCTGTGTCCTCAAATGGCAGAGAGAGAGAGCTCTGCCCTCTCCTCTTTTTCTTATAAAGACATTAACCTAATTATTAGACCCATCTAATGGTCTCATCTAAATTGCTTTCCAAAGGGCCTAACTCAGAGACAATTACAGTAGCGTTTTAAAAAACAAGAAAACAAGCCCCAAATGGAGTCACCTATGTGAAGCTCCACATCACCAAACCAAAACTTAATTACAGTTTCAGTTCTCCCAGAAATGACATCTTAAACCAGTCGATCAGGAATCACCTAATCAGCAATAGTTAGGTAATCTGCTGATAGACTCCTATTATCCCCTAAGGAAAGTAACCTTTCAATAACCAATCTACTTTCTTGCCTAGTGTAACTTCCTTGTTCCTGCTCCCTTTTACCTATAAAACCTTCCATTTAGTACAACTTCTTGGAGCTAATTTCTCTCTGCTGGTTTGGATGATGCCTGATTTGAATTGGTTTTTGCTCAGATAAACTCTTAAAAATTTTAGCGGGCCTCAGTTTATCTTTTAACAAGGAGTTAGGGCTTCAACATATGAATTTTGGGGGGAAACAAAATTTCATTTCATAACAGAAATGCTAAATCACCAACATTATTTATTTATTAGAATCTTACATACTGGATTAAAAAGAATAGTTTTACATTCTTTAAAACCAGTCAATCATGCTATATATTGATTTATCATGAAGTGTTCACATTATCAAATGCAATACCCTAAAGAGTTAAGTCTGTCAAATGGAATTCACAACCAGTATTTACTTCTACCCATTCTCAATAGTAGGACACCTTACATTAATAATGACGTTTCATCAATATTTCCAAATTTTAGTAGAATTTCCATTTTTTCAATATATTAATGAGTTTTTAGAAATTAATAGTCAATATGAATAAAAATAGTTAAATTTAATATTTACATGATCATAAACAATATAACTCACTAGCATTTTATGGTAACCTAATCTGATTTCCACTCAAAAGCTAGATGGGTATAAAGATTGATGGTAGGTAGATGACACATAGATAGATAAGATAAACACAAGATATTGAGAGAATGTGGTTAAAATTTTGCCCAAATAGTCAGTCCCTCGACAATGAAGCATTAGGTTTTAAATGGAATACCATCTAGGAGAGTAAAGTGAAATGTCATTATTAAGTCAGCTGTGTATAGATATGGATAAATATATCAAATTTCATAGAAATCTAAAGGCATTAAATACAGAAAAAGAGGTTTCTGCTAGCTGTCGTTTAGTTGTTTTAAACATATTTGTACACTGAAGTGAAAAATATACACCTAAATTGAATTCATGCACTTTTTTTTCCTGCAGAATTCTGATAAAATCTAATGGAATCAGTGAAAATGTTAGTAAGTTAATATTATGGATGAGAGTTTATCATTATTTTTGTTTTATAAAATATTTGTACTACTGAAATCATATATAGAAAAATAAGATATAGCTTTTAAGAAGCTTCAAGTGTTCTTTGTGTACTTGGATAAAGTTGGACTAAAAATTTTGGAGATTATATTGAAAGCTTTGTTATATTGAGTGGCTCCCACTTGCTATTTTGCTATGGCCTGAAAGTAGTAATAAATGCAGGACCAATTATGATTACAATTACATGTAATTGATTTTGTATATAATTCAGCTTCTTCTATTTCCCAGTTAAAATGACAGAGTTTTATTTTTATTGACATTTTAGAATCAAAGAAGCCACTGAGATCTAGTCATTAGTGAACAGAAATAATGGAGACTGTTCTACAAGAAAAAAGCTACACGCCAGCAAGTAAAAATTTCCAAACTCCAGAGAGCTGAGAAGTCATTGCTTAAGTTTTCTAATTGAAGATTTGCTGTAATAAATAAAACCTACCAAATACACTGAATAATCAATTATTTAAATTAAATTAGACCTGAAAAGAGTACAAGTATTATTACGCATGAATCATTTTCTTTCAAAAGGGATCTTGGAGGGGGGAGGGGAGTTAATTTCTGTGGTATTCTTGGAAATTTGAAAATTATTAACCTCAAAATAATAACTCATTCTGAGAAGTGAGAAAATAATTTTCACATGAAATTAGACTAATTTTTTATATCATAGATCATTGTATTTGTTCTTTGTAGTTTAATAGCTCTGAAATATTGCCTGTTTTAGAAGGAACTGAATAGATTTTACTCTCCACCCAGAGGCTTTCATTCTTTATCACAACATTGTTTGGCAATTTGGTCCTGAAGATATTGCTCAGCTCAGATGGAGAGAAATTAGAAAAAAAGGATAGAAAATGCAAGTGGAAATTATTTCTTGAAGTCAGTTATTTAAATTTGGTTTTTAAACTGAAATCATTTTTTTAATTGAAAAGTAATAAATTAACAAATTCATCAAAAATATCCATCAAATTTTATACTAAAGAATTTTTTACAAAGCTGCAATGTGCCCTGAAAATATGGTCTTTAATAGAGATTTTTCACATTACACTTAACTAGACAATCTCAAGTTGCGTTGTCATAATAAACTATTAATTTTCTAACTGATGAAACCAGTCAGTTCAGATTCAATTACTCAGGCTCTTTCACTCCAGTTCATTGATTTTTCAAAACATATTATTTAAAGCATTCAAATGTTAGTTGATGATGGTGTTAAATTGCAATACATGTCTTGAATTTGAAATCGGATAGGTCAGCAGAGCCAATTTCTACCTCAAAATCACAAAAGCATATCCATATTTAAGTATGCTGCATTTAATGTAGGTTTTAAACTAAATAGTAAAATGCAGGATAATATTGATACATATTCAATAGATGACATGATAATTTAACTTATTTAGAAAAAAGCAGCTTCATATTTTCACAAACCTTTTGGAAGTTTGGGCTTTATTCATATTACATATTGATGATAATGACATTATAACCTGAGTAGTTTGTGGCTCTCTACCCTTTGGGGCAGAGCAATTAAACAAAAAGGAGTAAAATAATATGCTAAACTCTCTTTGACATAATTTTTTATGAACTCTTTAGTAGATACAGGTATTACTTTATAAACTATATAATTATAGTAGGTTTACTTATATTTCATTGTTCAGTTTGAGATGGGATAATTTTACAGAAAATCTCTGGATTCTTACAAAAGTTAACATTAGTTTTCTTAATGAAATATGGGCAGAAGAATTTAGTCTAACATATATGCAATTTTACATACTATTATGATTACCATTCGGCCTGAAACTCTCTTTTTCTCTCTCTGTTAGTATATTTTTAAAGAGATTAAATTATAAGATGGGCTAATATTAAGAAACAAGGATTATAAGCATGCTAAGGAACTACATTTTCCTCATGATCAATTAATTGAGTTGCTAAGACAAACAAGAAACAAATATCATTCAAGATAAATTTCTGATACCATAAATGCTATAAACTTTTAATGAGTTTTAATATATGGCAATACATGTTAATGAAAAGATTCTTTTAATTTTCAGGCCATTGAATAAAAGTAGAAAATAATGATCATGCGATTGCAATTCACAGAATGCATTTCCCAACATTGTAATTGCTATACTCTGGTCTGTCTACTAAGTGTGTTTCATTAACTCAGAAATAGCACATGATCCAAAAGAAGATCCTAAGGCTCTAATTTTACTGATGATTTCCTTCCAAAATTATTTTGACTAATTTGAAAGAATATCTTTCTTCATACTGAATATTAAGTTAAAAAATAAAAAAACCCCTGGAATATGGTAATATCAGATCTTGATGACCGTGGCAATGTCTTGACGAATATGACAGACAGTATCACTCAAATTTTTTATTAGTTACACACCTGAAAACCTGTTTACTAAAAATGACATAAAGCTCTTTGGCTCAGAATAAAAATAGAAATTTTGAGATACTTAGACATCCTTGAATTATTGCCTTGGTGGTCCCTTTGCTAATAGGAAGATAGTATGTTAACAGTGTTTTATTAAACAAAATGGTAAGGTCTATTTTAGTTAATTTGTAGATAAAAAAATATTGGGGTTATATATTTTTTTAAAAATGTATTTTTTATTACAATGTAGATTACATGTTAGAATATAAAAATATCATTAAGTTTATCATAAAATAATAACTTTGATGTTTATCTTAATGATATTTTTAGAAATAACTAAAATATTAACAAATAAATTTATTTGGATATATTGATTGTAGACAATGCATAGAAAATAAGAAGACTTAAAATGAATAAGAGCTGTTAGGTGTGTGTGTGTGTGTGTGTGTATGTGTGTGTGTGTGTGTGTGTGTTTATTTTACACTGAAGAGAATGGTTTATATAACAGCTCATAAACTTGCAAAGCAATATAAATCATGGAAATTTTAAAAATATAAATTATCAAAAATGATACAAAGAAAGAAATAATATACAAGAGTATTATAGCAATGATTAAAAGTAACATTAATATAAATCTTTATCAAAAATTTTTCTAAAATATTACCAAGTAAATTCAATTTTAAAAGAAAATGCTTCATTTTCTTTCAGATTATTCAAAAAAATTCCAATGCTATATGTGGTTCAACATTCTTTGTGTTTATTTGCCATTCATACTTCTTCTTTAGTGACATTTGTTTAGTTTTTGTTCTATGTTCACGGATATTTTTAATGCATTTTTAAAAATTACTTATTAATGGTTTTTGAGAGTTCTTTACATATCCTGGGTAAAAGTAGTTATTCAGTTATGTGATTCAAAAATATATTCTCTCAATCAGTGACTTGCCCTCACACTGTTTAAAAATGTCTTTCAAAGAGAAGCAGTTCTTAATTTGATGAAGTTCGATTTATCAATTTTTTTTGTAGATAATATTTTTGGTTTTGTATCTGAGAAATCTCTTTAAATTCAATGCATGAAGATTATTTCTTATGCTTTTCTCTAGAAATTTTATAGTTTAAACTAAGGTGTCTGTTATATTTAAATTAATATTTGCATATGTCACAAAAAATGTATAGAGTTACTTTTTTACATGTGAATATCCAATGATGTTGGTAGTATTTGTTGAAAAGACCATCCTTTCTCCACTGAATTGCTTTTGCACTTTCTCAAAAATCTTAATATATATACATGGGTCTCTCTGCAGGCTCTCTTTGCTATTCCATTGACCTATTTCTTAATTTATATGCTGATATCACATCTTAATTATTGCAGCTTTAAAATTGGTCTAGCTATCATTGTCTTCAAATGTGTATCTTCTGTTTCAAATTTGTTTTGACTGTTTTATACTCTATGAATTTTATATAAATTTTTAAATAAGTTTGTTAACATCTACCAAAAAAAAAAGAAACACTGGAATTTTTATTAAAATGGCTTTAAAAATGTAGATTAATTTGGGGAGAATTTATATATTAACAATGAAATCTTTTGATCATGAATACAGTATATCTCTTAATTTATTTGTGTCCTTTAATGTTTATCAACAATATTTTATAAGTTTTAAAGTAAAATTATTACACATCTTTTGTCAAATTTATTCTTAAGTATTTCATATTTTTGATGATATCCTAAGTGGTTTTAAAACTTTCAATATTATTTGACCTCAAAGGCAAGGAAAGTAAAAACAAAAACAAATGTATGGAACTATATCAAATGAAAAAGCTTCTGTACAGCAAAAGAAACCAATAACAAAATAAAGAGGCAACCCAACTGAATGGGAGAAGCTATTTGTAAACAACATTTCTGTTAAGGGGTTAATATCGAAAAATATATAAAGACCACATACATCTTAACAGCAAAGAATCAAACAATCCAATCAAAAAACAAGTAGAGGATTTGAATAGACACTTCTTCCAAGAAGACATACAAATGGCCAACTTCATTAGCTATTAGAGAAATTCAAATCAAAACCACAATGAGATACCACCTTATATCTGTTAGAATGGCTATAATTATCAAGACAAGTAATTACAAGTGTTGGGGAGGTTGTGGAGAAAAAGAAACCCTCATACACTGCTAGCAGGAATGTAAATTGGTAGAGCCACTATGGAAAACAGTATCAAGGTTCCTGAAACAATTAAGAATAGATTTACTATATGACCCAGCAATGCCACTTCTACGTATCTACTCCCAAAATTTGAAAACATATATTTGTAAAGATATGTTCATCCTGATGTTCACTGCAGCATTATTCATGGTGGCCAAGACATGGAAGCAACCAAAGTGTTCTTAGATAGATGATCAGATAAAGAAGATGTGGTACATATATACATTGGAGTGCTACTCAGCCATAAGAAAAGAGGAAGTACTACTATTTGTAACTATATGGACAGATCTTGAGAATATCATGCTAAGGGAAATAAGTTAGACAGAAAAAGTCAAGAACCATATGATTTCACTCATATGTAGGATATAAAACTAAGAGGTACAACCAAACGAACAGGACAGACAAACAAAAACAGACACAGCAGTATGGTGGTTACCAGAGGGGAAGGGGGTTGGAGGAGGTAAAAGGGCAAAGGGAGACAAATATATGGTGACGGAGATTTGACTTTGGGTGGTAAACACACAATGCAATATAAGATGATGTATTATTAAATTGTACACTTGAAACATATAATTTCATTAACCAATGTCATGCCAATAACTTTAATAAAATTTTTAAAATATTTCAATATCTGATTCTTCACTGATAGTTTATAGAATCTGTTCATTAAGTTTTGATTTTTGTATATTGACTATGAAGTTACTGAAGTCACTTTTTGGTTACTATAACTTTTTTGAAGGTTCTATAAATTTTTCTGTAAAAATAATATTGTCATCAATATAAAGACTTTCTTCTTCCTTTGCAATTTGGGTACCCTGTTCCCTTTTTCTTTAATTATTATACTACTATACAGAATCTCCAGTAAAATAATGAGTAGAAATAATGAGAGAGAATATTCTTACCATGTTCTTGATATCGGGGAAATAATTCAGTCTTTTATGTTTAAGTGTGATGGCACTGGCAGAGTTTTCACAGATGCGCGTGGTAAGTTTGGAGATGATTCCTTCTATTGCTACTGCGCTGAGGGTTTTTGTAAGAGATAGGCAAACAATAACAAGTGTTGGCAAGGTGCCATAAAATGGAAACCCTCAAACACTGCTGGTGGGAAGTACAACAGTATAATTATTTTTAAAAAATACATGAAAATTTCTTAATCAGTTAAAAATATACTTGCCATATAACCAAGATATTCCATTCCTATGTATCTATCAAGAAAAAATGAATCATGTCTACACAAAGATTTTTGCAATATGTTCATAGCAGTGTTATTCATAATACCCAAAATGGAAGTAACCTAAACGTTCATTAACTGGTGATAAAACAAATGTGTCACATCCACATAGTGGGGTACTATCTGGCAATAAGAAGGAGTTAAGAATTGATACATGTGACAGCATTGATGAAATTCAAAAACATTTTGCTTGGTAAAGGAAGCAAGACACATAAAAAGCATACATTATCAAATTTCATTTATATGAAATATTTGAAAAAAATCAGTTCTATAGAGACAGAAAATGTTTTCCTATGAGTAGAGGTGAGAATGGAGAGTGACCGTAAATTAACACAAGTTAATTTTAGGGTTATGTAAATGTTCTAAAATGCGATTATAGTGATGATTGTACAACTCTGTAAATACACTCAAATTAATTGTGTTATAAACTTAAAAGAGGTTGATGTTATGATATGTGAATAATATCAATAAAAGTGTTAAAGATTTCCTGAGCTGCTGCTTTTTTATATCAGGCAATTTGCAGATGTAGAAGATATAAAGGCAAGAAAAATATTTGCATTTATTCTATGGGTTTATAATACAGTATATAATGACGGACCTAAAAAAAACCAATATATTTAAATGCTAAGGTGACATAATAAGATTATAATAAAATAATAGATAGAAATGAGTGGTTGTTTCTGTGTTTGGTGAGAGATTTTATATGAATTATTTTGACATTTCTGTATTTTTACTTGTTAGTATTTAATTTAATCTTACTATTTTTTTCTAGGTACACAGAGAAGAAAACTAGAAGGTAAAGTTTGAGTAGTTGTATTCAGATATTACCACATGAACATTTCACCAAGTAAGGAGTACAATTTACTTGTCCATCTTGATCAGTTATGGGTGAGGACCAAGGACAGTTCAAACTTCTTATAATAAAGTTTTCTTCAAATAGATCAGTTCATCCAGGTGCATTAAAGTAAGAGCTCATAACACTTTGTGGGTGAAATTCTTGTTAAGTGCATAATAGAATTTCTCAGTTTAAAAAGTGACTTAATTTGTGTTCTGCAGTAATTATTGAGTTTGAAAACAAATTTGGCATGCTGTTTTTTGTTGTTGTTGGTACTTAGACTCCCCTAAACTCGAAGTGCAAATGCATGTAAATTAGGCAAATTATTGTTTCAAATTGACCAGCTATACTTAACTTAGCCACAACATAATGTAGCATATATTTATCTGTACCACAAAATAGACTATACTATAATATATAAATATACCATACAAATCATTTATCAATTAACCTATTTTTTATTTCGATCGTTAATTTTTTCATACATTTATTTTCTCATTAATTCATTTAATTGATGTAACTAGTGTTTATTTTAAACATTTGCATTGCCATAACATTCAGAATATTTATCTTAAAAACATGGGCTACTGAGTAATATATTTTCATTTTATGTATGTTATGTGTAATACTATATGTGAGTTTTATGCAATAATCCTATCTTTTTTCCTATATATACACTTACATATACACTGTAGTATATACATGTATATACTATACTATATACTATGTATATATTATACTATATACTATATAATTATATATAAAGAGATACAGACAGACACACTGAGAGAGACAGAAAGACAGACAGAGAAGAGAAACCTTTCTCACAGTGCATCCAGAGAAAAATTTTAAATGTATATATTATATTGTTTAAATCTGCTCAAAAATCTCCAATGTCCACCCATTGCAGTAAGAGTAAAATCCAAAGTACTAGTAAATGATGGGATTATCTTCTACCACTCTTCCCCTTGATCCTTTCTCCAGATCCACTGACCTACTTGATCCTTTTCAACACAACACTCATAATCATGGCCTTTGTGCTTATTTATTTCTAACAGAAATTCTGCCTCAGATATCTGCATGGCCCAATACTAAACTGAGGATTCTTCACTAAACATGCTAATCAAAATAGATCCAAATTATCTTGTCTTCTTATACTTTTTTTTATATCACAACATGTAATAAGGCATAGATACAAGTTCATATCGGTAGATGGTCCGTAAACAGAAGCATTATTGCTGTTTTATTACAGAAGAGTCAGTTTTTAAGCTAATAATGGAATGAGGCTTTTAGCCTGGCCTTGGGAACACCTGAGTCAAAGAAATAAATGCAGGTGTCTCAATGTTATATATAACATGCATAGTGATATGTTATAAGTATTATTTAAGATACTTTTTTTTCTGGCTAAACTGAACTATTTTCTGAATGAACTATTTTCTTGAAATGTTTATTGTTGTTGTTGTTGTTAGATAATTATTCTGGTAATCATCTTGTTTTACATGTTTTTCCACAAAGAATGATTACCTACTAAAAGGAATCTGTTCATTTATAGTTGAGTAAGCAATACATGAAAATTGCCCTGCTCAATTTATTCAGACTGGTTCAAACGACATGTTAAAGAAGGATTATTCTAATTGTCTGCATATGCATGAATGCTATGCTTTATTATAAAATAATAAAATAGAAATAGAAGCAAAAGAAGTTGTTAGGAAGGTGGTATTTTTTGTATGTTTGTTTGTTTCTTAGACCTCCTGGTTAGCTTGTGAATCAAAGTCTGAGGCCTCAGTCTATATAGCCTATTAGTATAACTACAGCAGTCTGAATTTTGATTATATTGGTTTAATGTACTTATCTGGTACAAGGTATTTGATTAATGAAAACATATAGTCTTCGTTGAGCTGCTAGCTGATAGTAAACAAGCTATTTGATTTTGAGTGAATATTTTCTATTAGACTTTCAATTTCTCTAAAAGGACTTCATAATGTCTCTAGTGGAATGAAAGCAACTGTTATATGATCTTTGAAGTAAATTGGAGTGCTTTCTTCAATTTACTTATCCTTAAGACTGCCATCAAGATTCTCATGGACTTTAAAATCCGAGTTTCTGCTATGTTTGATAATTTCTTCTGTTCTAAAATAAGCTTCTTCTAAAATATATAAAGTTAGCTAGTATAATTTCATATGTTATTTCAAGACTCCTGCTGTGATTTATACACTAAATACTTATTTTTGTAATACTAAAGATACTTTAAAAACTCTATTGTCATAACTGTAATACAATCCCTAATATATAGGTTGGGTTAAACAAAAGAAATGTAACAGGTCCTCCTTTTGATGTGACTTTGCTGACACTGTATATTTAGGAATAGTGTAGTGACTCCATTAGTGGTACATTGTAAGAAGCCATTAAGTCAATTTTATCAGATAGAATAACAAGTGATGGCGGAGTGAGTACTATAAATAGAAATATGCTTCAGGGTGATCTAAACAACTTCAATGACATATACAGCTATTGTTTCTTCTTTGCTTCAATTACATTTTTTTTTTTGGACTTGACCCTGTTATAGAGTCCAGGATCTAAACAAAGCATTGGGTTAAACATGTGTGATGAGTTTAAAATAGCTACAAATTCTTTGTAGGCAAGATGTTTCTTTGTTTTGTTTTAAATAGCTTTTTACTTTAGAATAGATTTATAGTAACAGAAAAGTTGCAGACAATACAGAGTCCCTACTCTGTTCCAGCCCACAGTATCTTCTGTTGCTAACATTTTACATTGGTGTTACGTTTTCACAATGAACCAAGATTGCTACATTAGTATTAACTAAAGTCCGCACTAATTCAGATTTCTGGTTTTTATTATTATTATTTTTTTCATTCCAGAATCTCAACCAGAATACCACATTGTATTTAGTAGTCTTGTGTACTTAGACACCTCTTGACTGTGACAGTTTCTCAAAATTTTTTTAATAACTTTGAGTTTGAAATGTATTGATCAAGTCTTTTATAGAGTGTCCCTCAAATAGGATTTATCTGGTATTTGTAGAGGTTATGTGTAATTTTCATTACATCATATCAAAGGAACATAGTATCAACATGACATCAACTGTTGATGTTAAGTCTTGATCATCTGGCTGAGGTACAACTATACTTCTTTTATTGCTGAAATTAATCCAGTTTTAGCCTTTGAAATCTCTTTAATTTGGCCTGTGTGTCCCTCTGACAAATATCATTCTTGTAAGATTTCTCTAAATATCACCATCCTTTCTGGTACTACAAGATGGGCCAGGCTCATCTTATATATTTCCTGCCCTAGTTCTGGAATCAGCCATTTCTCCAAGGAGCTCTGATTTTCTTTATTGCAAAATGGTATTAGAAACCATCTTCTGAGTATGAGGTATGCTTGTTGCTCGTGAGGTGGTATCGATTCTCTACCTTTCAACTGACCGAACAAGGCAATATATGTGTGTATACTAGCCTGCATATACACACATTTATAAATATTTTTATATGCAGCCATCTGTATCTATAGAAAGCTAAACATGAGTTCATACTGATGTCACCAACTCTAATCCATTACCATACAGATCATTTTAACTTTTTCTCCTTGCTTATCTCTAACTGATCCTACTCCAACAGTGAATGTGCCATTCATCCCTCCTTAATTTAGTTGTTTAACTTAAGAATTAATATAGAGTTTTAACAGAACTTTCAACACATAACCCTGTTGGAGACAACCTTATGAACTAGACTCTAATTGTTATGTGCCATTTCTTTTACCTTTAGCCTTACAAATTCCACTTATTTTAAATTACCTGGTCAGTATCTTTTCCCCGTATCCTTTCAGTGATAACACTAAACAGTGACAGCACATGATTAAATGTTGCTGTATTTAAGATATATGGAACACCATATTCAACATTTTGCAAAATACAATCTTTTCAAGAGCCTGCTGAAATTAACGAGCTCCACTATAAAGCATGTAGCAACTGGTATCAAAGCTTTGAAATGATTTGGGTGTATGTTCTCTTAATATATGAAATCGAACTAGAATGCAACATTAGAAAGCTGGAAAATCTCCAAATGTTTTGAAATTGACTACACAAATCTTTATAACCCGTGGGTCAAAGAAGAAATCAAATATGAATGAGAAAATGTTTTCAATGGAATAATTATGAAAATAAGCATGTTAAATAGTGTGAGAATGTAGATAAAGCATAGCAAGGAGATTGTTTTTTAATAACAAAAATTGAGAACCCATTCAAGTATTATTTACACATAAAGTAGACAAATAAATTGTGACATATTCATGCAATGGGATACCACAGCAATGAAAATGAATGAAAAATTTGTATATACAATATCATGAGTAAATATGCCAGACATAATATTGAGGGAAAAGGCCACATATGCTGTAACACTAACGCTATTATATTACATTTATAGTAAATGCAAAATGGGAAAAACTAATCCTTGATGAATAGTGGTTATTCTTAGGGATGTGCTGTCAGGAGGGTAGATTCAGGGAGCCTTCCGGGGTGCAGGGAATGCTTTATATCTTGTCAAGGGTGGTGTTCACATGGTGGATATGTATGAAAATTCAATAATCTATACACTTAAGATCAATATATTTTACTATATAAAAATTCTACCTCAGTGAAAAATAAAGCAAACTACTCATCATGCAATATATAGTACCATCCATTCACTTGACAAAATCCAATGTTGATAACATTCCTGGGAGACAAAGGAAACAGTAAGTCTGATCTATTACTGCTGGGAATATACTCTGGTACAAACTTATAGGAGGTAAAATTGGCAATGTGTATCAAAATTATATGTGTATGTATACTTTCTCTCATTGATTTTTATGTCTGGAGATTTATCTAATGGATATCCTCACACATGTGAAGTGATATATGTACTAGTTTATTCATTTTAGCTTTGTTTGAAATAGCAAAATATTGTCAGCAACCCAAATATCCAGCAATGAAGAACTGATTTAATAAATCATGATATATCTACAAATGTAATAAGATGCACAGCAAAAGAAAAAGAATGAAGAAATATGGAAGACACTGAATTTTCTCCAAGATAATCTGTTAGTGAAAAACAAACAAACAAACAAAAATATTATGTGGGGAAACATTGTCAAGTGACCGTCCTTTTGTATTAAAAATAAGTGAAAAATTTGTTTTTGTATTTGCTTCCACAAACATTGACACTGCAAGGATACATATGAATTTATTATCACTAAAGGGGGTCATTTAAATTTATAATATACTTGTTCGCCATTTTAACATATTCTCTATGCAAATGTATTTTAAAAGAAAACAAAGAAACTGTCCAAGATACAGGTTCTAGTTTCAGATACAAAGAAACTATGATATCTTTCCATTTCTTTGTGTCTTCCTCAATTTCTTTTAATAATGTCTTACAGTTTCAGTGTATAGATGCTTCATATCTTTTGTTAACTTTATTCCTAAGCATTTTACTCTGTTTCTTGCAACTGTAAAAGGAATTATTTTTACTCCCTGAAATTTCATAGTTAGTATATAGGAACGCAATGGGTTTTTGTACATTGATTTTTTTATCCTGCAACTTAACTATATTTGTTTATTGTTTCTAGCAGTTTTTATGGAGTCTTTAGGGTTTTTTAGATAGAGAATCTGTCATCTACAAAAAGCAACAATGGTAAAATATTCGGTGTTCCTGGATTGGAAGAATCAACATAAATAAAATATTTTCCAAAGCAATATACTGATTTAACGTAATCCCCATCAAAATCGCAATTGCATTTTTCAAAGAAATAGAACAAAAAAGATCATCACATTTGTATGGAATCACAAAAGACTCTGAATAGCCAAAGCCATCCTGAGAAAAAAGAATAAGTCTAGAGGAATCACACTCCTCGAATTCAAATTATACTACAAAGTGACTATCATTAAAACAGCACCTTATTGTCAGAAAAAGAAACCATCCAATTTAAAAGTAGACAAAGGACCTGAACAGACACTTCTCCCAAGAAGACATACAAATGGCCTACAGACATGTGAAAAGATGCTCAACTTCACTAGCTATTAGGGAAATGCAAATCAAAACCACAATGAGATACCACCTTACACCTGTTAGAATGGCTGTTATCAATAGGACAAGTAATAAATGATGGTGGGAATGTAAATTGGTACAGCCATTATGGAAAATAGTATAGAGGTTTCTCAAAAAATTAAGACTAGAGTTACTATATGACCCAACAATCCTTCTTCTGGGTATTACTCCTCAAAATCTGAAAACATTTATCCAAAAAGAAACATGCACCCTTTTGTTTATTGCAGCGTTTTTCATGATGGCCAAGACAACAAAACAACCAAAGTGTCCTTTGATAGATGATTGGAGAAAGAAGAGGTGGTACATATATACATTAGAATATTATTCAGCCTAAAGAAAAGATGAAATACTGCCATTTGTGACAACATAGATAGATCTTGAGATTATTATGCTAAGTGAAATAAGTCAGAAAAAGTTGAGAACCATATGATTTTATTCATATGTGGCATATAAAACTGAAAGCCACAAATGAAGAAGACAAACAAACAAACAAGAACTCATAGACACAGACAATGGTTTAGTGGTTACCAGAGGGAAAGGAGGGATGGGGAGATATAAAAGGGTAAAGAGAGTCAAATATATGGTGATGAAAGGAGATTTGACTTCGGGCGGTGAACACACAATACAATATACAGATGATGTATTATTGAATTATACACTTGAAACTTATATAATTTTATTAACCAATGTTGCTCCAATAAATTTAATAAAAGTAGAGAAAAGAACTACTTCCTTTGTAACCCTAAAATAGAGGTACAACATTTGTAGAACAGAACGTGTGTTAGTTTCTGCTCAAGCTTCCTACTAGAGCAGGGCACAAACTACTCAAAGGTGCAGCTGCCCTGATTAATTATCTAAAAAAGAAAAACAATTTGGCAAAATCTAACATTAAGAATACTAGACAAGACACCATACCCAGTCAGCACACCCCATCACTTTTAACTACATCAGTTGTTTTTAGATATTGAGTCTCCACTTTACTGAATTATACAGAAGCAACCTTATGAAAGTAAGTCTTGATTATAGATGGAAAATATTTTCATATTAAATTTGGTATAATTTATCACTCTTATGATGAAAAGAATTCTGAAGCTGTGTTTGAGTACTCAAAAAGAGAAAATACTACGATTGCATCCATGGTGAGTAGATATATCTTTTGTTGCCACATTGTTACTGCAGTAAACTACAAGCCAGGATTTTTATCATAGCTCTTTTTTAATTTAAAAAATAGTTCTTTTTATTATTATTATTTTTTTTTTTGCTAAAATCTTGCTAACAAAGAGAGGATGAATTTCATCTTGTGTTTTAGATAAAAAATCATAATGATTGATTTAGTTTTAGCATGTTTAGGTCACTTGCTCAAACCAGTTTAGATTTGTTATGTGCCCAGGAGACTAAGGAAAACTGTAAGCACCACCTCTTTGTCAAGTACAGAGTATTTTCTTTTTCATTTTATAATTTCCCCCTAATAAAAAGATATTACATTTTTTTTTCATATCTAATGTTTCTGTTTGCTGATTTAATTTCACTGAAAAATATTTTGTAATGTCTTTTAATTTTTTGGCAGATTTAATCTTTTCCTTTTTTACAGTTTTTTTTAAAGTTTTTAGTTATCTTTTATTATTACATTTAATACTTAAAACATTCACATTTATAAAGAGGCAAGTGGCTTGTTTTTAGTACAAGTTTAATTATTTGCTAATATTGATTCTTTAAATATAGAGTAACTTTTTAGTTATTAGAGAAGTTGATTGAATTAGTGACTTCAGTTCATCAGCTCTCTCTGTATCCTTTGCCCATTTAGCTACATTCTTCTTCTTTATGCTGGGATATTTATACTAGCCCTTTGCACTTGTTTCTTTAATCTATAATTATCTTTTCCCAATACATTAGTTTCCTAGGACTGACATAACAAAGTACTACAAACTGGTAACTTACCGCAACAAAAATTTTTTGTCTCATAGTTCTGGAGGCTAACGTCCAAAATCATGGTGTTAGCAGGCACAGGCTCCCTCTGAAACCTGTAGGGGAGCATCTTTCCTTGCCTTTTCTTAGCTTCTAGTAATTTGTCAGCAATTGTTGGAGTCCTTGGCTTGCAGCTGCAACATCTCAATCTCTGCTTCCATTCTTGCTCTTTTGTCATTGCCTTCTGTTCTTAGAGGACACTGTAATATTGTATTAGGCCCAATTCTAATGACCTTATCTTCATTCGATCAACTCAGCAAAGACCTTATTTCCAAACTAGGTCACATTCGCAGGTATCAAGTGGTTAGCATGGTGAACATTTTTGTTGGGGGACACAACCTGTAACACAAGTATGGACATAACTTCCTCTTTTGTATCTTCAGTCTCTCTGCTCAAATTATACTTTAACAGAGTAGCCATCCCTAATGATCCATTATAAAATAATAACCCTGTACTTTCTGCCTTCAGTCCTGTATGTTTTTTTTTTTTTTCAGGATATTTAGCCTTAATTCACAAAATATTTATTTCTGACTCTGCTTATTAAACTATTTCCTGTTTGTACATACTAACTAGTGAGTCTTGTGGTGATAGGTATGCTGTACCCTGCAACCAGTACAGTGCCTGGAAAACAATAAGTGTTCAAGAAATATTTATGGAACTGTTGAATAAATGAAACCGGACTAAGTGGAACTTGGTTACAGATTTAATTACATGCTTCATTGCAGTTTCAATCTTATTTTATAATAAAGCTATATGAATCAAAGCTTAATGCAGTAATAATAATTTAAAAGAATGACGAAAAGCACTATTTTAGTAATTTAACTACTCTGTTGAATAATGTTAAAACTATTTCAATATGTCTCTTTGATTAGTAAGAAAGTTTAGCCATTATTTTTGTTCCGAGAGTTCTTTTGTAGGTGAACTAGCTTAGCATTACAACTTTGTTATTTATTCTCTTGGGTTTGTTTTATCCAATACCTACTTTTAAAAAAAAATCTTTTCTTAACTTTAATATGTTTTATTGAATTTTTATTTTTATTTTTGATAGATTGGCTTTTTCCCTTTAGGCCAGTGGGTACAATTCTATTTTAATCATGTTTCCTTTTTATATAGTGCCCAGGTGCGATAATGAAAAACAAGTTCTTTGGAAAATGCAGAGCAGATACACTTGACATAATATGCACTGTATTTTATTTGTTTTATGGCTTTCTTTCTAATTGAAATTAAAATATTGAACTAAAAGATGTAGAAATCTGTTTTTGATGTTGTTAATTAAAAACAAGCACATTTGCAGTGCATTTAAGTAATTTATCATTTAGACATATTTATAAATTGTGGACATTAGGGAAATTATTTCTAAGTGAGTAGTGAAATAGGTGAGTAAACAGGAGTTAGGCTCACATGCTTTTTACATGTTATGTGCACCTTTTGTAAATATTTAACTCCTTGGAAATGAGTGGCTTTTTTACTACTTCTTTTTGATATATACTTTTTTCCTCATGTATAATCATATACCAATTTTTTCCTCAAAGGAGGAATTAATCAAGTTTATTGCAGACGTTGAGACTAATTGTCCTTATTAATCATTAATTTCATTTGAACTTTAAAAGATATTTAATTGTGAAAATGATTCTATAATTTATTAGGAATTGTATATTTTTCAATGTTTACAATGTGCAGAATTGACTTCATTAGCTGTTAATTACTATGTGCATGATATTTTTATGAAAAATAGATAAGTTCTCATACATTTACATATATGATGCATATATATGAATACCTTTGCTTTGAAATATATACATATATTTACATATATTTCAAAGAAAAGTTATCTATTTTATTCTTTCTCTGAAATTGACAGACAACAATTAAATTAAGTGTGCAGAGTGAGATTAGACTTTTTCTTGCTGAAACAATGCTAACATATGGAAATAGTGTTTACAACTCGCCTTTCTGGGGTCGTCTAGAAGTCAGCAAGGCAGTGTTGCTGACCTAGGCTGAGTCAATTTACACCTAGGGACTTAGCCAGCTGTCTGCTTATTTAAGATGGCCTTAGTTGGGACTATTGAAGCAAGTTACTTCTAGGCTACAAATCTTGTCTGCTGGCAGATTAACCTTGGGATATTCTTATGACAGTGAAGAAGTACATAAAAGAGCAAGTTCAATTGTACATGTGCTTTCATAAACCATTATTTGTATCACATCTGCTAAAAACCCACTGGCTAAAGCAAGTCATATGCTCAAGGCAACCATCAGATTGAGAGGGGACTTCAAAGCCATATGGCAAGGGTAGTGATGGACATCTGGGGTCATTTCTGCAATCTTCTTCAACATATTTGTCCCACATAACTTAATTATTTCTGCTAGTTGATAGATAGTATCAACAAGGTCATGGATTTCTGAAAAAAACTGAGTTCCTTAGTTAAAATAAGCAAGGGATTTTCTTTTTCTTTTTAGTTTGTCAGTTATTTTTTATCTCTTTGTTTTATTTTGTGTTTTGTCTTTCCATCACAAAGGGAATAATATTTGTAGGTATGTCAAAATATATTTATACTCACTAGCATTTTGAAAGTATAATAATTATTAGGCTAGCTATAAAATCTTATTGTTGAATATATTAATAAGGAAAAATTATAATAAAATACGTTTTTTGACAAATATTTAACTATATTACAACACAATTTGTTTCCTTTGTAATCCTTGAATTTTATACATTTCAAAATATTATTCTGAGAAGAAATCCACAGCTTTAATCATTTTAAAAAAGTGGAATTATGGACCAATGAAAGTTAAGAAGTTGTATATTATAGAGTTTTAGTGTAATAGGTTACTGATTCTACCTTCATTTCCTTTATAATATTTCCTTTATAATATTCCTTTATAATATAAATGTTTCTATCCTATCTCTTACTTTAATAATTGATCATTAAATATAAAAATTTAATATAGTAATTATACAAATTAAGCATCCTAAATGTGTCAATCTCCATTGTTAATTCTTGCACTTACTCAGTAACATTTCTTGAGCACCTCTACTATAGCCAAGCACTAAACTATAAATTAGAGATTAAATGATAACTCAGGTATAGATTCTGTTGTTTTTATTTAACAATTTGGTAGTAGAAAATGACAAAAGAATGCACAAATAAAATGTTGCTTTGCACATGCTAAAATAAACAAATGTGACCTCAGAATTCTGGAACATATACTCAACTAATCAGGAAGCAATGGGGAGAGCTGTAGGGTCAATCAAAATGTTCATGCTTTTTTGACTTTGTACATGTCTGTTAAAGCATTTTTTTGCTATCTATTGGAGAGATACTAATTATTAGAATTTAGTTTGGATGTCATCTGTGATTCCTCTTTGTACTCTCATGTTTTTTTGTTCGTTCTACTTATGGAATCATTTATTCATGAGCATTAACTTTAACACTATCATATGAAAGAAGGTTGTGAGGTCAAGGACTTAGTTTTTCTTGTTTGTGTTTTAAATACTAACTCAGTATTTGATACATGCTCAGTAGAAATAAGGATATGAGGGTTTTGAGCCAAGTTGAAAGAATTGAAATATTAGCCTCATCCCTTGCCAACAGTGTAACACTAGATAAGACTTAGTTTCTTCTTCTTTGTAAAGGATTTTATAATATATACATTATACAAATATTCTAAGCACATATAAATTGCTTGATATATTACCTTTGCAGAATAAATGTTTTCTATTATCACATACCAATAAGATCAGTAATATTTTTTATGAAAGTGTGTGGTACTTAGTCAGTAAGTGGCCAAAAAGAGAACAAAAGAAGAAAATCTTGATTATAAACTACCATATTTCCCAGAATTAAGGAAAATTAAATTATAACTTAAAAGTGTAGGTCTTTAGAAAATAACTCAGTGTTCAATGATGTTTCTAAGGGGTATCTTACTAATACAAACTTGTTGAGTAATTGCTATTAACACTGAAATCTTTTCTACAATTTTGCAATATTCCTTCCTAAATTTATGGATGGATATGTGAATCATTTGACAGAATGGCAGCACACAATACACCTAAGTATACTTTATATCAAGATAATTAATTATTTTTATATAATTGGTTAGTTGCTTTGAGAAATCAAAATGATAATCACATATATCTGTAGCTTAGCATGTCTTTCTCTATTTTTGATCAACATCTGATACTAGTTACAAATTATAATACCCCATATTGTTTTTCTTACTATATTCATTACTAACTTTTAAAATATATTTTGTTGGTGAATAATTTGCCTTAGATGTTCAGCAGATAGGCTGCATATTAAAATGAGATTATTTTATATCCTTCATGTGAATATTTATCGTAGATACACTGTGTTCAGAGTTTAAATGAAGATTAAAAAGCAGTGAAGAAGCATATGGATTAAATCAAATGAATAAATATTCATATGGAAATAATATTATCTGATTTAAAATGTTATGATGACATTTTCATTGGTTTTAAAAACCAATTAAATTGTCTTATACTTACTTTAAAACTTCCTGAAATTCTACATATTGTTGGCTTATGAAGACCAAAATTTGATATAATGAAGGTATATTTATGAACATGTTACTTTTGAAAATTATAAAAAGGATAGAAAAATAGTACCTTTTGAAATTCATTTTACAAATTTTGACTTAAGTCCAAACTCAATTATTTAGTACCTTAAGATATGACTACCATTCCTTAGGCAAAATAGAAGTGTCAGGAAATATGTAGTAATGAGAACTTGATCTATTCCACTTGACCCCTTTCATTTCAGCTCCAACCACCTCCTGAATAACTACATGAGAATTCTGGAGCTAGAAATCTAGATGAATCCTTGCTCAAATCCTGACATGTGAAAGCATGATAGACATGAAAATGACATTTGTGATTATGTCACCAAATTTTGTGTGCTTTATTTCGCAATGATGTTAACTTGTATATCTCTGCTGTACATTGTTTTTCAACATTTTCTTTATTTCTTTTTCCTATTTGCAGCTGGAGTTCTATGTTCCATGCTTAAACATGAGAATTTTTTTGACCACTCTACCTGAAACCACATCCAGGAAAGTTTGATCATAACAGAAATATTTTTGTATCATCTCAATCATTACCTCTTAATTTTCTGGTTTCTTGCCAACACAAGTAAAATAGTAGCATTATGTAGAAACCTATTCATTCCACATTTAGATTTTGTTTTTCACAAAATTCAAATGTCAGTGGAAGTCTTCCTTTTTCCCTCATTCGTGAGAAGTTTATTTGCAATTAAATCACCACATATAGTGATTGCTACTCAAACTTTAATGTTAAGCTGAAATGACTGTTACTAATGAATAGAGGCTTGACATCCATTTCATAATTTGCTTTCAGATGCTGACCATTAAAAAAATTCTCTCAGAAATAGAAATTTTCAATTATTAAGAAAGAAGAGTGGTTCTCAAACTGTTGTGCAAAGTTGTCACTTGAAAGCTTATTAAAGATGCAGAATTTATTATTCCCAAATGACTCCATGGTTTGAAAAAGAATTTGAGCCAGTAAGGTGTAAATAATATGTATTTCTAAAATACCCCTGCTGATCAAATTTGGGAAACACTGAAGTGAAACTAAAACACTGAATAGTCTTAGTGTCATTTTAAAATTCTCATTATTTTTGATTTATCTTTCAAGTTCTTAAATTTTTAAAAAATTATTGGCTTGATTTTCATTCACAGCTACACACACCACACACACACCACACACACACACACACACACACACACACACACACACAAATAGGAATATTATGAAAGCCCCTCATTAGTTTTTGAGAACGCAGTAGTGCTGGTTGCAGGATCCGCTTCTATAAAGAAGAATATAATAAGATAGATGAATAGTAGTTTCTGTTTATTTTATATTTATAAGAAAGTGCTTTATGAGCTGTAGCTAGCAGAGAAAATTGAAAGAATTTACTTTAGGGATCTGACTTGTGTTTTTGTTAACCCACTTCTCTACATTATATAGCTGCAAAATAAACTTTGAAAGTTGATAATGTCTATTCTAACAAATGTAATGGAATATATTGCAAGTCAAATAATTGATGGTTGGTATCAATATGGATATCTAAAAAAATGCTCATATTATTACCAATAATAATAAAATAAACTATAACAGCTATGATATCACAGTTAATGAATATGTATATATTAGGCGATAAGCATATTTTACCACCATCAAAACACTATCAAGAATGATTAACACTTTTTTTTTACAACATAGATTTTAACTTGATGTAGTTCAGGTTACTGAGTTATTAATTTTCATTGCTAAACTTAAGCCCAGTTCTAGGCAGCATCTCAGTCAGTCTACATAAGCAATATATTTGTCAAATATAATTAAACGTAATTGAATTTTATGTGACTTATAAATCAAATTCATTTGTACCCATGACAGTTTTTCTGCTTATATTGAGGTTTGTGTGAGTAGCTTCATTATCTAGATCAAAGGGCTATCTAGATCAAATTTATTAATTTTTTAATATTAAGCCAATGTTACAATCCAGAATAAATGACTTGGTTATAATTTTTCTTTTATGTGTTGCAGATCCAATCTGAAAATAATCTATTAGAAAATTTTGTATCGTTCATGAAATACTGACAGTGTAAGATTTATATTCCCACTTAATCATACCTAATTTAGTTACTATTTGATAGTTATTTATATTTTTTCCTAAGGTCTAGTTTTCATGCAGTTCACATTAACTATTGGGTATTGATGCTACCAGGCTTCAAATACCTAAATTAAAAGGGATTTTGTATTTTTTTCATGGGCAGCTATTGCTTTCAGGATCTGAAATAATCCTTTATTTCTGGTGATATTTCTTACAGCTATAACTTCTAGTACTGATAAAAAAAAAAAAAAAAAGACTGTATCAGCTTCCTTTTCATTATAAAGTCTGAAGTCACTAAGATTCTCTCCTGAGTTTTGGCATAAAGTTTTTAGATCTTGTAAATCTGCCTGATATATATGCTGGACCTATAGCTTCTTTTTCTCTATTTCCTTCTACTTATGTTGTTTCTCTAAAAATAAGAGGCCTAGGTGCTAGAAAGCAATAATTATCTGCATTTGGTAGATGCTAATTGGCCCAATTGGTAGATGCTACCATAATATTACATTGTAATTACTTATTGTTCTTGTAGTGCTCATACTGTTTACTTTGATCCTTTTTTATGATTATGGTTTTTCAAAACGTTTTCAGAGTTTGTAGTATTTCTTCCTCCAAATATTTGGCTTTTTAAACTAATATTTTAGTAAGTATTTTGTGGCGTACCAAAATTTAATTTCTAAGAAACTTGTTTCTTTATAAAATCAGCTAACTCTCTTTCACAGAGCCTACATTTCTGCACTTATTCTTAAGTATTTCCAGCACATCCAGCAACAGAAATAATATTCAAATCCACATTTCTAACAAGCTTGTGATCTGTTTTTCATGATCTTCTCGTAAGGACATTCTGTCTCTTGCTAATTAAATGATTCTGAGAACCAGTAAATAAAATTACCCGAAAGTGTGAGATATTTGTAAATAGGAAGCAAAGACCATTCAGCTGCCATGACGTTCTTCATTTTACTTTTTCAATGAGAAATTCATCTGTCTCTCTGCTTTGCCTGCTTCTCACTCCCAACTGGTGAGTCTAGTTATGCTTGTGGATCTTCCCAAGCTTTTGGAATCACCTTGGGATCAGCTTGTGTTGGTCCACAGCCAGCTCAACTCATACTCCAGAGAGACAAAGGGAGTCCAGACTCCTTTTCAATTTGGTTGGCTCAGCTTATATGCTAAATAAAATAGTTCTGGGACCTTGTGTGAACCTTACATTAGTCTGCAGTTGGATTAGCAACATTCTGATTGACTACTACCAATGTTATACAATTTATTAAACAGGTGTTACATGATTTGTTTTATGAAACTTGTTTATGTTATAAAAATTCTTATTAGTACATATTTGAATCTCTTGATATTGTCCAAACATATTTATTACAACTTGTCTACAACTCTGAGGTGGACATTTTTAAGAAAAAAAACATTTTTTAGAAGTAAAAGAACATTTCTGGTAGTAAAACAAGTTTTAAACATAGCAAAAACATTAACATTCACACATAAAAATTTAAAATAAGACATTCTTTATAAACTTCACTCCTCACTATAGATATAGATAAATAAATACATAGAAAGACAAGTAGATAGACATATATAAATCCAGGTACATGCTATTTGCATAATGCTATAAATATTTAGAATATTAGGAAATATAAATTGTGAAGTAAATGGATGAAAACATTCTTAATTTTATCAATAATTAGATAAATGCAAATGAAGTTAAGATACACACTTATTTTAAAAAATCATGAGGGTGAGAAATATAATTTATTGTTTGCATAATTATAAATTGTTGCAACTTCTTCATAAAAGAAAATTGTCATTTTTTTAATGTTGAAAATTGTTATAGAGAAAGTCTTGCATTTGTGAATGAGGAAAATATGTAAATGTTAATAACAATACTTAATGCTTTTGAAATATGGTCTACAAAGAGAAATCTGCACAACTCGTGATTTTATAGCACAATGGATTATCAAAACATAATCATATCTTTATAACTACAACAGTCAAGGAATAGAAAAGTAATAGCAACCCAGAAGATTCCTCCTGCCCTCTCCCAATCACTACATCTTCTCTCAACAAAGGCAAGCATTATCTTGATAACTAATTATTATTTCGTTTTATTTCTTTTTGAACTTTAAATAAATGACATCACAGCACAAGTGTTTTTCTGTTTGCCTTATTTCTTTCCTCATTACATTTGTGAGAGTCATTCGATTTTTGTGTACAACTCTAATGCATTCATTTTTATTACTACATAGAAGATCATTGCATGAATATATCAATTTTATATATTTTCCTGTTGATATACACTTGAGTAGTAACTATTATAAATAACTTTCCACATGTACTTTTTGTGCATGTCTTATGTTACACATATGTACACATTTCTCTTATATATGTAACTTGGAGAATTTCTTCTAAAACATACAAATGCTAATCTTTTGTTAATACTTCCAAAGTGGATATCCCCACTTACACTCCCTTAGTAGAATATGTAATTAAAACTTGCGCTACATTCTTGAAAACATCTAGTAACTAAAAAAAAAATTATTTAGCCATTCTGGTAGGCACTAATAGTATCTCATTGTGGGTTAGATTTAAATTTAAATTATTGCTTATAATTTGGACACATTTTCATATGTTTGTTTGCCATTTGGATAATTATTGTGACATCTCTAAGTATTTTGATCATTTTTTAAAATTTTCTGCATGTCTTTTTATAATTCACTGATAGAATTCTTTATGTATTCTATAGAGAAGACCTATGACAAATAACTCTCCTGAATATATTTTTGGACAGAAAAATCTCGATTTTAATGAAATTTAATTTATTAAGCTTTTTTTTTTTTTGAAAAATGCTTTAGTATCCAATTTAAGAAATTTAAAATTTAAGCAAGATTTCCCCTGCTATCTTCTAGAAGTTTTACTTTTTTTTTTTTTTTACAGTTAGTACAATAGTTCTTTGTTTAAGGTAGTTAGTGAAATTAAATTTCTTAATTCATATTGACATTGATATAAACTTAAAATTAAATAAATATTGACTACATAAACAATAGTAACAAAGCGAATGGTGTACAGAAGCTCTCTGCATTATCTTAGCATTATTATTCACATAATAGTATATGAATCTATAATTATCTCAACATAAAATGTTTAGTTTATAAAAATAATGAAACTAATATCAGACAAAAATTCTTCATTAAAAAGAAGATATTGAGAGAAATTTCATAATAGCACTTCTATAATAGGAAAACCTTAAAATCCATCCACTTTCAGAATGTGATTAAATAAAAAGTAGTATATTTAAAGAGTGGAATAGTATACAGCAGGAAAACTAGAAGACCATAGTAATATGCAGGAGCATGGTTGGATTTCAAGAACAAAATATTGGGTAAATAAAAAAACTCTCAGAAAACTATATATTGTTTTGTATTCTATATATCTAACTTAAAATATATAACCAGAATATTGTATAAACATGCATTGATATGTGATAAGACTGTTGAGAAACAAAAAAAGGGAATCATGAACGTTGAAAGCAAGATAGTGCTTTCCACGGGTGGCGGATGCACTTGGCAACTTAGAGAGGAGTATTTAGGTACCTATAAGTTACTGGCAATATTCTAATTCTTGTATTGGGTCGCGGATTATTAGATGTCTATTATTTTAAAAATAAGTGTACGAATGTGTATGAATGAATTATAAATAATAAACAAATAAAAGCTTGTATATATACACACATTTTTATGTACTCAATAAAAAAGATTAAGATCAATCAATATCTCTGTTTCAAATCCTAAATTTCAATTAAATTTACTATGGATACTATTAAATAAGTAATTATTTAAACAATTACATTTAGTAATACAACATCAAGCCTTGTTTGATTCTCCATTAATTCATTCAAGTTTTAAACACTGACATTTCCTCCATTGGCCTTTATACTGATTATTCTCAGGACTAACTCTTTAACCAGGAAAAAAATATTGAACTACTAGAACAAGATTACTTTCTCTTTAAGGTACTGAAATAGCCTCTGAGTTTGCAATTTTTTCCAAGTAACTCATGAAAATTCATATATCTACATACAAATTCCATTTATAGGTTAGGAATTCATTAATGTATTATTATTTATATAGTAGGCACATAGCTAAAATATATATGAATTGAATTTATAAAAATATGTATTTCTATGCTACTTCAGAGAAAAATTTATTGAGAATTACAAAATTTCTAGTTTTATTATTTGTTTTAGAGCACTAGGTTATAAACATGAATATACATGCTGTTTCATTATTTCTGCATTTTTCTTGTTTAAGACATTAAATTATTTTCAGTGAATATTCAGTTTATTTCAATAATTTCCAAGCAAGGATAGTGAGAATTTTTAAATTGTTTAAATTGTTATTAGTTTAATCTAGAAAGAAAACATTCAAAATAGCTTTTAATTAATTAGAAATGTCCTAAGCCTTGTAGTTAATGCTGACCTGAAATTCTATAATGTTTTATCAGAGTGTGAGATTAAACCTTTATCAAAGATGAGGATTTG
>NW_011888802.1:3266621-3269359 GCF_000151845.1 Pteropus vampyrus | reverse complement strand
CAGTCCATGCTCCCCCTTTCAGGTACCCTCAATTACTTCGTCAGCTGGCTTCCGACATAAAATGCAGCGTTTCACAAAATCTTATGCTTTGATGAAGAAAATATTCTTAACTAGCACATATTTCTTCTATAGTATAAATTATATATGTAAAGGAAACATACAATAATGCCAAAATATAAATCTCTATGGTTTTTCTCTAAAATAAAAGTATTAACACTTTTCTTTATAGTCAAGGGTAATTTATAACAAAGATTTTTATATCTTAAATTCCACGACTTATTTTTACAAATATACTGTGGGCTTAGCAGCTCTTAAATCTTCTACTGCAAACCTCGAGAACTGCTGCGTAAAATGCACTAAACCTGTATTTCTAATATCTAGGCTTCTCATAGATATTACGGAAAGAAAAATCTACTGAAATAAGATGAAATGTAGAAACTGTACACAAAGAAATAATAAATCTTCCTATTAAAATGAAAACTTCTGTATGAAAAAAGACAGTATAAAACAGGTAATATGATAAGTCAACATTTTGCGAAAGACATTTGCTATGGAAAACTGAACAAAAATAATATACAAAAGAGAAAGACCTTTTATGAATCCATAGAAAATCAGTCAAAAGCAATCAAAATCTCAATATGACAAAGGACAAAAGATGTAAACAAGTAATGTTTTACATGTTTACGAGAGATGTAAATTTTAATATAAACAAGAGGGGAAAAAATTGGATAGAAAAATACCAAAATGTTACTTTAGCTCACTATACACAGTAAAAATTAGGAATAAAAATTAAAACTTCAATGAGATACATTTTCACATTCATCAGAATGATATGATTAAAATGAAGGAAGAACAGAACAGAAATAGAAAGATGGTAGGTAGGAAGAAAGGGATGGGTAGAAGAATGAAATAAACAAAGAAGAAAGTGATACTACCAGGAGTTGGTGAGGTTATAAACAGTTGGAATGTCATATTGCAGATTAAGCTGTTAATTGATACATGCAAGGTGGAGAGCAATTTGGCAATATTTAGGAAGAGTGGGAATGCGCATACCTTTCATTCTGAGAATTCCATTTCTAAATATATATCTCAGAAAATTTCACATAGGTGCACAAGGAAATGATGGATAAAAATGTTGACTGCAAGTATTGGTTTTAATAGTAATTGAGTTTAATAGAAAAATATAGAAAAATATGTATTCATCAAGAATAAAATGAACAAATGCTTGGAGATATTCTTAAAATGGCATAATGAATGGAATTAAAATGAATAAAACCTGTGTTGCACAAGTGAACTTGAATAAATCTTACAAATAACTGAGTTAAAAGTCATAAATTGCAGATGGCTATATAATTAGAGTAAAAAAATACAACTTATAAATAGTTTTAAAGATGCAAAATTATATATATGTGTGTTTTGCATATATACATAAATACTTATACACATACATCCACATATACGTATATATTCTAACTGTAACTGTTAAGAACTCAGAATTGTTGCATTTTAAATACTGAACATTATTTTTATGAATTTATATTATAAAAAATAATTATACCCCATATAAATCAAAATACTAAAAAAAAAAAATATGATTCTAATAATTTCCTCCAGTGCTTCATGTGAAATTTAGCAGAAAATAAGATTGTGGTTTGATCTATTACATTTCGGTCCAATAATTTTTGAAACAAGGAAATGTTATGAGGTGGTATAATGATCATTTCCTATACAGAAAGAAATAAATTAATCTAATACTAAATCCAAAGAAGATTTTTAAAAATAGTAAATGTTCACATGTTTTCGCAACAGAGTTTAATTTGAAAGGTAGCTAATTCTATATTAGTCGGTTAGCACAAAAGTCATTAAGGAACAGTTTAGGGGTTTAGGATTTCTATAACTGAGTTAAATTTTGTTAAGCAACTTAATATTTGCCGCCTGCTAAATTATTTATATTATCATATTAATCATTGCCTATGTTAATAGTCTGTCTAAAAGACTTGTTAGAGGGGATATTTTCTGAGTAAGGACATAGTTTTAACTAATCTCAGCATTTAGAAATGCTCTAAAGTCTTTCTTAGTATCACACATAGGTAATAGCACATATAATAACTTAAGGTTTCAAATCTAATTAAATATGTTAGGAATATAGAGACCATTTTTAGATGTCTACTATGAATGATATGCATTTTATCCAAATAATTATAAAATTTTATCATTAGAGGAAAAAAATCATGAATTTAAGGGCTTAATTTTCTACATCTTATTTTAATGTCTGAGAGACTGAAAGCAATGCTTAGGAATAACGTCATCCCAATAATCAAAGAAGACAGAAAAAGTTTGTCTGTGTATCAGTGTGTTATATACAGTTGGGAAACAGTGTAATAAATGTTAGCTATTTTCCCTGTTTAGCATATAGAAAATCTGCTAATTCACATTTCTGAAATGCTGAACATTTGATGAACATTTGTAAAACATTTTAAAAACATTAAAATAGGTACTGCTATAATAATGCTAATAATTATAAGAGAAAATGATAACATGAAAACATTTTTAAAACTTATTTTATGGTTCATCAGCTGACCTTAAATTACAAAATTACAGATAGGGACTTGAAAGTATTCCCAAGCAGAACAAGCCATTAATTATAAGAACTCTTCTGACAATTGTCTGAACCCCTCCCAAGACATAACTTTTCATAAAGGTTATTTACGATTTATACCACTCCCTACTCCTCCATG
>NW_011888802.1:3252524-3266571 GCF_000151845.1 Pteropus vampyrus | reverse complement strand
GAATGCGCATACCTTTCATTCTGAGAATTCCATTTCTAAATATATATCTCAGAAAATTTCACATAGGTGCACAAGGAAATGATGGATAAAAATGTTGACTGCAAGTATTGGTTTTAATAGTAATTGAGTTTAATAGAAAAATATAGAAAAATATGTATTCATCAAGAATAAAATGAACAAATGCTTGGAGATATTCTTAAAATGGCATAATGAATGGAATTAAAATGAATAAAACCTGTGTTGCACAAGTGAACTTGAATAAATCTTACAAATAACTGAGTTAAAAGTCATAAATTGCAGATGGCTATATAATTAGAGTAAAAAAATACAACTTATAAATAGTTTTAAAGATGTAAAATTATATATATGTGTGTTTTGCAT
Organism: Pteropus vampyrus; assembly: GCF_000151845.1. NCBI lineage: Eukaryota > Metazoa > Chordata > Mammalia > Chiroptera > Pteropodidae > Pteropus > Pteropus vampyrus. Next base: position 3,266,190 of record NW_011888802.1, on the reverse strand, counting down.
ATATACATAAATACTTATACACATACATCCACATATACGTATATATTCTAACTGTAACTGTTAAGAACTCAGAATTGTTGCATTTTAAATACTGAACATTATTTTTATGAATTTATATTATAAAAAATAATTATACCCCATATAAATCAAAATACTAAAAAAAAAAAATATGATTCTAATAATTTCCTCCAGTGCTTCATGTGAAATTTAGCAGAAAATAAGATTGTGGTTTGATCTATTACATTTCGGTCCAATAATTTTTGAAACAAGGAAATGTTATGAGGTGGTATAATGATCATTTCCTATACAGAAAGAAATAAATTAATCTAATACTAAATCCAAAGAAGATTTTTAAAAATAGTAAATGTTCACATGTTTTCGCAACAGAGTTTAATTTGAAAGGTAGCTAATTCTATATTAGTCGGTTAGCACAAAAGTCATTAAGGAACAGTTTAGGGGTTTAGGATTTCTATAACTGAGTTAAATTTTGTTAAGCAACTTAATATTTGCCGCCTGCTAAATTATTTATATTATCATATTAATCATTGCCTATGTTAATAGTCTGTCTAAAAGACTTGTTAGAGGGGATATTTTCTGAGTAAGGACATAGTTTTAACTAATCTCAGCATTTAGAAATGCTCTAAAGTCTTTCTTAGTATCACACATAGGTAATAGCACATATAATAACTTAAGGTTTCAAATCTAATTAAATATGTTAGGAATATAGAGACCATTTTTAGATGTCTACTATGAATGATATGCATTTTATCCAAATAATTATAAAATTTTATCATTAGAGGAAAAAAATCATGAATTTAAGGGCTTAATTTTCTACATCTTATTTTAATGTCTGAGAGACTGAAAGCAATGCTTAGGAATAACGTCATCCCAATAATCAAAGAAGACAGAAAAAGTTTGTCTGTGTATCAGTGTGTTATATACAGTTGGGAAACAGTGTAATAAATGTTAGCTATTTTCCCTGTTTAGCATATAGAAAATCTGCTAATTCACATTTCTGAAATGCTGAACATTTGATGAACATTTGTAAAACATTTTAAAAACATTAAAATAGGTACTGCTATAATAATGCTAATAATTATAAGAGAAAATGATAACATGAAAACATTTTTAAAACTTATTTTATGGTTCATCAGCTGACCTTAAATTACAAAATTACAGATAGGGACTTGAAAGTATTCCCAAGCAGAACAAGCCATTAATTATAAGAACTCTTCTGACAATTGTCTGAACCCCTCCCAAGACATAACTTTTCATAAAGGTTATTTACGATTTATACCACTCCCTACTCCTCCATGTCCCTATTCCTGTAGACGCACAAGAACTAAAAAAACTCTAAGAAATTACGTTTGACTAGAAAGGATTCTAAGGATCTTTTCTTGTAGTTGGGGCTCTTAAAAAGGGAATTCTGATCAGAATTTTTTTTTTTTTTTCAGAGAGATCACCCAATTTGGTGCTAAAGTTTATATCTCATGTTTGTATTGCCAAAAGTAAGGGAACCATGACTAGGTTCACTTGCAGGGCACATATTGTCACTATCATAATCTTAGCTTTCTACCTGCAACACTATATGAATAATCAACCAATATTTCTTCTTTCCTGCCACACCCAGTTCTGCGAAATGGCAGATCTCACCTGCATGCCCACAGTATACTAAAAGCTTCCACTGAGAACTTGGTAGAATAATTTCTATTATCCCTCTAGGAATATGATTCTCTCTAATTCCTAGTCAACTAGTGTGGAGTGTATGTTGAAGGGTGGACATTGAAACCATCATTCTTCATTTGAAGCCAACTCAATTCCTGCCATTAACATACTCCCAGGAAATGTCCTATTTATTTTCAAGTGCTGCTATTTAAAATAAAATTACATACATATTTAATTTTTGAGATAAAATATATTTTTAGCTAATATTAATTATATGTACTTTCTGAAACAGCAATATTCTAGACTTTTGTTTGTTTGTTTGTTTTTTATTTTTACCTGGGTTAGATAAAAACATCACATTGTACATTCTTCAGTGTATTTTCTCATGGTAAACCTTGAATATCACACAAGCGTCATTCTGCTACCTAGAAAATTGCCATAAAATATGCTGTAATTTATGTTCAGGATAAGACAATATGCACTCTGATCTGTCAAGAACATTTCTAAATAAGATATTCTGTATTTACATTAAATTAAAAAAAATTAACTTTCTCCAAAGTGGCATTATAATGTATATGAAAAATCCATAAATTAAACACATGAATACATACATTGTCAACTCAACATTTCCATCAGGATAGCTAATTGACATAACAAAATTAATATTTTTAAACGTTAATTCTTGTTTCTTGCTCATCACATTTATATCATTGTTTCTTCCCTGTCTAATTAAAAAAATCATTCTTTTAGTTACTGAAGACAAAACTTTGGTAGCAACATTTTGACTCCTGTCATACACCAATTCCAATCCACTAACAAATTTGTCAACCCTTCTTTTGAATGTATCAAAATGGTAAATTCTTTTTACCTCCTACACCTATATTCTGACCCCATAATCTCTTCCATAGACTATTCAAATAATCTCATAAGTGGTCTCTCTGCATTTACACTTGCTTCCCTATAGCTTTCTCTTCATACAAGAACCAGAGATATGCTTTTAAATTACAACTCAGAGCACGGACACCTTAACTTTACTCCTCATCTCATGTAATAGAACCCAAAGAAATCATGGTGCTTTATATTTGCCACCTATGACACAGTCCCTAGGTTTCTTCAGAATATCATCTCTTCCCACTCTCCATCTTGTTTACTCGGTTCAGTTTCACTGGCCCTCTGTATTATTCCTTGTACATGCCTAGAACATTCCTGCCTCAGGGGTTAAATAATTTTTATTCGCTCTTTTCCTCAGATATTCACAAGACACTTGTCTCACTTCCCTTGGATAGATCTCTATTGAAAGATTTCAGTATTTGAAGTGCTTTCATGACCACCCTATATAAATAGCACTGCCCTTTTCATATTCTTCATAATCGATCATTAGTTTTATTTTTTGTAAAACTTAACACTAGCAGACACTTTTACTTGATACAATTATTTGTTTAAAGTCTGACTCCCCCATGAACCCTAGAATATTGATTGGAGGAGAGAGAAACTTTTTACTTTCTTCACTGCTCTATTCCCATCATCAAGCACAATTCCTGGCATAACAAGTAGCAAATTAATATTAGTAAATCTGTTTGTTGAATAGTTGCAAATGGTATTAGTAGCAAATGGTATTATGCTGAACATGAGTTTTTTTCATGTAATACTTGTACATATTTTATTACATCTAGATCTAAAGATTTCATTTTTGGGGGGTACTAATGTAAATGGCATTTCATTTTTAATTTTTAATTCTACTTATTTATTGCTGGTATATAGCAAAGTGGTTGACTTTTTATGAACTTTGTATCCTGCAAAGTTGCTATAATCACTTCTTAGCTCTAGGAGGTTTTCTGTGTCAAAACTTTCATATTTTCTTTATGGATGATCATGTCATCAATGTACAAAGATAGTTTTGTTTCTTCTTTTCTAATCTGTTAAAGCTTTGAAAGGTCAAAATTCCTGACCCCATGATGCTTACATTCAAATGGGTAAAAGTATATTAAGTAAATAGGTAAATAAGTATATAATTTCAGATGCTGTTTTATTTTGAAAAATACACCAAGGTAAGTACAAATAAATTTGAGAAGGAAGGTGCCAGTTTTACCGAGAGTTGGTCAAGAAAACATCCCAAAAGAGGCTGTCGTATAAAAAGTTTAGAGATTTAAATAAAGAAAAGGAGGTCATTCCATGGAATTTTCTTGAGAAGAAAGTTACCGAGAAAAAAATAATTTTGGAAATTTAAGGCATAGAAAAACTGAAGTGTATTTACACTAGGGTGATGTGGGAGAGTAGGGAGAATGTTGGAAATGAAGTCAGAGCAGTAGGGAAGATCTTTTAGAACCTCAATTGTCATAGTGAAATATTTGACCTTTCTCCTAACTGTGCTGGGAAGTCCTTGGAAGGTTTTCTATATAGAAGGTTACACTCATTTAAAGCAAATGGAAAGAAGAGACTTAAGACTTGAATAACTTTCATTTAGAATACTTGACACACGTATATAATCAGTTTATTTCAGAGTGGGCATTTCAGAATATGTTTAATTTCAGCTATCCTCCTAATCCTCTTAAATTATTTTGCTCTGAAATAATTACAAAAAAGCTTTCTACTTAAGTTACAAAGCAGCATTAAAAGGTGCTGCATATAATTTTAAACACTCAATCAACTTTTTAAGCTTCATAAAATGAATCAAAATTTTGTTACATTTGAGTAACATATTCTGTTATCATTAAATTTTAATAACCTCCATAAATTGACTCACAGCTCATATTCATTCAAGAGATACTTATTTCCCTTCAATTCAGAGTAAGCACTAGGGATATATGGACACTGAGTTCCTTGTGGATCTCAGAGTCTGTTGGCCAAAAATAATTTCTAAAACTCTATTTAAAATTTTTTTTTTTATCATTTCAACAGTTTATTTAAACTGCTGAAGGGTAGGAAGATTGCTAAACTGAGAGATGGTAAGTATAAATTAACTTATTAGGGTTTTTTTTTGGATTGTGTGTTAATTTTATTAACATTTTTATATGATGATTGCTTATTATTAATTACAATAAATGAGTGATTTCCACCAGCTATGCAGCTACGCGTGGAGCAATTCAGTCTGAGAGAAATCCAGATGTTAGCTGACTGACTCCTACAACTTGGTAGAACATATCCATGTGAAATGGGTAGTAAAAGCTGAGACACACTCTCACGATAAACCTCTCCCCAGCACTGTGCCATACAGTTATGAGAGAACCCCCAACTCCCAGTTTCTCCCTGACAAACCAAGACAGCACATCAGTGCTCCAACTTTAAAGGCTGAAACCAGAGGGATGGGAACTCAAAGTGCCTAGCTCTGAAAGCCAGTAGATCTTTGCATTTATGAGATCTGCAGGACTATAACAAAGAAGTATTTCTTAATAGGTGCAGAAGCACTCTCCACAGCTATACCTCCAGGGCTCAGTTCAGAAGGATATCAATTCACACATGTTAAAATGTCTATTATTAAAAAGACAAGAGAACAGAAATGCTGGTAAGGATGTGGAGAAGAAGAAACCCTTTCATACTGTTGGTAGGAATGTAAACTGGTACAGCCACTAAGGAAAACAGAATCCTACCTTTATGAAAACATGGATTGACCTTGAAGTTAGGTTAAATGAATTCAGTCAGACAAAGACAAATACAGTATAATCTCACTTATATGTGGAATCAAGATAAGTAGAACTGATAGAAACAGAAATTAGAATGGTGTTTACCAGTGGCTGGTGGGTGGGAGAAATGGGGAGATGTGAGTCAAAGGGTATAAATGTTCAGTTATAAGATGAACGAAGTCTGAGAATCTATTGTTTAACTAATGATTATAGCTGATAATACTGTATTATATTATTAAAATTTGCTAAGGGAGTAGAACTTGAGTGTTCTCTCCAAAATAAATAAATAAATATGTGAGATGATAGATGTGTTAATTAACTCTATGATGGGAATCCTTTCATAATGTATATGTATATTAAATTATCACATTGTATACTTTAAGTAGATTATAATTTTGTCAGATATACCTCAATAAAGCTGAAAAATAACAATAAATTATATGTATTTAAAGGCAATTAAATCCATAAATTTATATATATGCACACATTTATCTTAAAATCTACTGTATGACACAAAAACAATCTAGTTGACACTAAAAATGAGTTATTGCATATCTTCATTCAGGATTCTAATATGAGCACTATCTTTTTTTTCTTTAGCCCATAACTCAATGAAAATTATAGATATTATAAAAATAGTTTAAAATGTAATGTCTGTTAATGTAGATATAAATTTTATTAGTTATAGTCTGTAATCTATGAAAGATAAAGTGATATAAGACAAAGAGTTTTCAGGCAGTTGTAGACTCTAATCCTGATATTAATGTAATCTTTTTCAAATTATTTATATTCAAAATGATCAGTTTTTTAACTCAAAATTTAATTCTACTTAGCATTTTATTGAGCATTAAATGATGTAATCTGCTAAATGACAATAAATGATAATGATTATTCTTTGATTAAGCACGCACTATATCCTTAACATCATGCAAACAACTTTTCATACTATATCTTTACTCTTTGCAGTAACAATAGAAGTGTCTATAGTTCTATTTTATAACTGGAAACCTGAAGTGTCTTATAGTTACCAGACAGGTTTCGAAATTAGGAAATTCTACAGCAGCCTTGCTTTAGACACAAATCCCACAGTCTTTGAAGTATTTGAACTAAAAGAACATTAGTTTCTTAAGGGTAGAGGTTTTTGTCTTTTTAGTTTAATGTTGCATTTCCCATGTTTAGAATAATTCCTGACATAATGGTCACAAAATAAATAACAGTATATATTTACTCAATATGGCTTCCCTTCAAAAGATACAGAAGTTCAAAGAATGGATAACTGTACATAGAGATTATAAAATGTTACTTTGAACTGTTTTCCTTTCATAGTATTTGTTGAATATATGTAATTACTTGTGTGATTTTGAAATTTATAAATGTTAGTTTCTATCTTGTTATATGTGTTTATTACAGAACCAAGCATCAGAGCCTCGACTGTGTTTAATGTGTTAGGCCAGAAATTCTAAAGTCAGAATCATTTAATAAGTAGTTTCTGGCAACAGAAATATTAATAACTGACTTATACTAAAACAATCAAATAAAACATGACTATACACTACAGGTAATGAAATTTTTTTTCTGTATCAAGAGAGATAATAAGACCCAGATAAATGTAAAAGAGAGATGCTTCAGAGAAAGAACTGTATATATTTTAATGATCAAAATCAGTGGTCACCAGGGGATGGAGTGAGGATAGATATTGACTGCATCTGGGCACATAAAAACTTTTTTAGGGATAATTGAAAATGTTTTATACCATGATCATGTTGGTTGTTAACCTGATCGTATACATTTGTTAGAACTCACTGAACGAGTCATTTTAAAAGCAAGAATTACACCATTTATAAATTAAACCATACAAACTTGAAAAAAGTCAGCCAGGGTTGTTCTGCAACATCCTTAATTTTATTCTTCAATTCTTGGTCCCAAATAGTTTTGAGATTTGCTACTTCTTGTATCCCATAAGACCACATTCCATCTGCTTTCATTTCTTTAGGAAACTGATACACCTAAACTCTTTCTTTAATTTATTTTATAAAAGATTATCTGCAGACTAACAGTCACTTCCCCACTCAACAAGAAGGCTATTACTGTGAGAATTTCATCTGTATTCAATGCAAAAAGGCAGGTTAAAGTGGCCCAAAGTCAATTACAACTGAGTCAGATTAAAAACTAAATAAAGACGGTTATCAAAATGAGCAAAAGAATGAATTGCATCCAAATGAATTGCTATGACACTAATTTTATTTGGTAATTAGTAAATGGTTTCTGAATAACAGCCCAAAGAGTTCCAAAAATATATTAAATTAAGAAAGAAGCAGTTTAATTGTATAGCCTGCAAAGATGACTATCATTATTATAGTAATAAACTTTTGTATGTGTCTTCATAGAGAATCAGGCCTTTTATTACAGTATGCTATTTTTAATTAGTTTGTAATGCTCTTATAAATTATTCCTTAGATTATAACAATAACAAAAGAGAGTGGAACAACGCACAGGAGTAGGACACAACACAGCAGAGTACAAAATGCAGATATATTGGAGTGATAAAAAATTAAATTTTTACTTATGTGATTTTGAGAAAATGTAATTAAGTTTTATAAAGCTCAGTTTTCTCGTGTATAACATGAGGATAAAAATATCTCTTTTATGAGGTTGTTGTGAAGATCATTTGAGATAATATATGAAAACCACCAACCACTTTATCTGACAATTAAGAGAATCTTAATAAATGGTACTTAATATAATCATTAATTTTTATTTATACATGTGAGATAAAATTTTTTTCAATCATTTATATTTTATTTAATACTGAATTTATATGTGTTTTAATAAATATGTAAATCAATTTAGGCAAAGGGTCAAAAAAAAGGAAAGAAAAATAATTACAGTTGTTGGCTAGAGATAGAAAGCATTTATGGTTAATGACAAATCTCAGGGACACACCGATTCTAATTACAAATAATGTGAACACAGCTGTTGCAAAGCCAGGGTAAGTGAGCATGTGCCGGAGGGTTTGGTGGGAGGACTGATTCCTGGCTGAAAGGTGTTAATATAGCTCTGCTATCCCTTTGTCAAGAAAGAATTCTTTATGATCCTAACATGGGACAAATTTTTACTAATGCTGCAGTTTGACTGACGTTCAAACTTGTAGCTATATTTCTTCATAATAGCAGTCCATTTCTGCTATTAAAAAGGTAAGGATTATAAGCCACTCTTTGCTTTTTGTCTTATTCCCTGACCAAAGGAAAGGATCAGTGTTCAGATACAAATGATTCTTATATTTGTTGATCATTATGTACTGCTCAATATCCATATTAATTCTGAGGCAAATGTTTTAAAATTAGAGATGTAAATATTCTATTTGGAAATAGTTTTGACTTGTAATGAATATATGTTTATAAAGGTATCACACATATATGGAACTGTGGAATGTGGCTGACAGAAGTCTAGTGTCTACTCAACAGAGAAAACCAGATGTTATTGCTGAGAATCCAGCTACACTAACCAAGTAAGTTATGTTGGCTGGGGCGGGGATGGGGGGAGGGGAGCGGGCGGTGATAATATAATAAGAAATAGAAGGTTGTTAGAAAAATAATTTGATTTAGAAGTTAAAACAAACAAAATTAATTAGATCATTTTCTGTTCCAACACAAGAAATATAGTGAATGATAGGGAATCCACACACACTATCTGAAAAATATCAGAGAAAGCTTGCATTTTAAAAAAAGATCATAGGAACAAAAAAAATCTTAACTAGTAATGGAGAGTGACAAAGTAAACTACCTGCCTATCTTCAATGAGTAAAAAAGTAATAATCAAAAAGAGGGTCAGATTCAAACATTAACTTATACAAAAAAAAAAAAAAATTCCATGTATCTGATCTGGGGTATAATTTGGAAACTAGGTCTGAGACTCAAAGAGTTAAATAGTATATATTGGAAATTTATCACAAGACTGGGGTAAAATGAGCAACAAGGGTGATTTTTTAAAAATCCAAAAACATGGGCTTAAATACTTTACAGTTTCTCTCCATAAATTCTTTGATTATAGAACACTGATTCTCAAAACCCATTGTGCCTCGAAAGTATCTGTGATACTTCATAAAGTTGCAGATTTCTGGGCATCTTCTGCAGAAATTCTAATTCAGTAGATCTAGAGGAGACTCAGAAATTTATTTTAAATTAACATTAAAAAGTTTTCAAGAAGGTTATCCCTGAAGCTTCAGAACATTTGAGAATCATTAATTAGAAACTAAGGCATGCCTACACCTTAATTTAGGTAGTCTCAGAGTTGGGCAGAATAAGTTAATGTTTGAATCTGACCCTCTTCAAAAGACAAAGAAACAGTGATAGGAACCATGTGGAATTGGAAGGGAAGGGAATGCTGCCTAAAAATCATTCTTAGTTCCTGGTATTGCTGAAAGGCACAAACACACAGATGACAATATTTAGTCTCACAAAGTTGAACTTTACATTTTTGTCACTAAATATTTTAAAGAGATTGTCATATTTTATTGCATTTCCATCTGAAAATATTCATAAAAATAACTTTGCTTTACTTTTTAGAAAAAAACTTGTAGCTCATATATTATAGTCAAGTCTCCTGATTCATTTATATATTTATAATCACTTTCCAAACAGAATTTGTTTTGTATGTTCATTTCCGACGTGGCAAACTTAAACTGAACTTCCTATTTCCTATTAAGTGGAATGGCAGACAAAATGAAAGATTCTATCATCTATTGATCTATCTATTGTCTCTCTATCATCTATCTATCTATCACCTCTATTGCCCTGAATTGATTTTGAGAAAGTTAAGGCTTGGTAAATCGTTCATGTGATTGTTACATGTCAGAGATTTCTTAAAGCAGCTAATCTCATAAGCTTTAATTCTTTAGTTAGTCTTACTGGGTGGTTTCTATTATTACTATTTTTTTGAACGAAGGAGAGACAGAGAAGTTCCAAGTACTTTGGTCAAGATCACAAAGATATTAAATGTTAATACTTTAATTTCTACCTAGACATTCAGTCTGTAAAGTATGTGCTCCTATACTATATAAACAACAGAAAAAGAATAAATTAAGCTTAAAAATCTTCATGAACTTTTTGTATTTAAAGAGGATACAAATGATGAATGAATTAACACATGAAAAATGTTTATTGAGTATAAGTAGATATAGTATTTCATTTGTAGGATGATTTTTATGTTTATTTACTTTAAAGGCCAGTGAAAAGATGCCAGAAAAATAATGAAAGGTATTACTTTGGAACTAAAAAATAGAGAAACAGAAGTATAACTACTGTATATTAGTAAAAATATAAAAAAGAGACAATTCCAAAGTACTTATTTACCTTACATAAATTATATTTCTCTTCCCTGAGCATCATTACCTAAATTTATACATAGACCAAATTACATAGAAGAAAAAAGCCAAAGGACAAAACAATTTTGCTTTGAAAAAATGTATCATTTAAAACTATTTGTTTTATATAAAATTTACTAGCAAAAGCAGCTACCTGGGTCAATAATATTTGCCAAGTATTTTTCATGATATGAGAGGCAGGTGTTAGCAATTTTTCATTCAGTACAATATAAATTAGCATAATCAATGGAAAAATATAAAACTACAATATAATCACCTATCGGGCAGCATCCCCTAGGCTTAGTAATCACAACTAGTTGCATAAATCATTATTAGGAATTATAATTAGGAAACAAAATTTAAATATTGTAGTCTCAGTATTTTTGTTCTAAGAATTCATGGGACTCTGAGGCTCAAACAATGAGAGAAATTTACGACTATCCACATTTGTCAATGGATAGAGTAGCCACAGGTAGTAAACCAGATGATTACACATAAACACTGTCTGACATTTTGAAAAGGGAAAATGCATCAATAATTAGAAGCACTGTAGGTGAGTAGCTCCATGCCAGACTAACAGTGGGGTTTGCTAGTACAAAGATAATTGCTGCTGGTGGTATAGAGCACCATGGTTGAGAAATGCATGGTGACAAATTGAAGGTTGGAAAAGATGCCAATTTTGAAGTTTTCCTCACTTTATTTCCTAAGCATAATGAATATTCAACCGGAAGCAAAGTCATTTACTTGCGAATGACTGATAAGGGGGAGTTATTAAATTGCATAAGTTTTATAAGAAAAAGAAGTTTGGAAACAATCGAATTCCTCCCATATTTCTACATTTTCTGGCTATGAAAAGTCCTAGTAGGATAGAGTCTCATGTTGTAGATCAGAAATTTGGAAGCTACATTCAGATCATAACCCAAGTTCTCGGAAATTGAGGTTAATTTTATATTGTTGTTGATTTCCATTTAATGTTGTTGTCATTGATGTCCTTATCTGAATTGTGTTCCATATTTATTCATCTAACAAATCACAAAACATTTCTATTTAGAGCAAAAAAAAGTGTCTCAGGGTACATAGTATCTGAGTGTCCTCTCTCTCTCAGTGGTGACACCAGTTGCCTAGAAATCACAAATAGTTGTGTTGCTCGATTCCTGTGTCGTTTAGGTCAGAATGTATCATATCTTCATTTACCCAAGTCACTCTTAAGAGTGTCTCAGATTTTCTATTACTATGTACTCTAGGATTACTTATTTTCTTGCTTCCTTGTACAAACTCTAACGGGAATTTATTTCTGAACCCTCCCTGCATTTACAGATTCTCACCTTTCCTATTGGAACTAAGTTTCTTATATCAGAACACACACTCCTTATCATAAACCACTTCTTTTAATGTTTTCTCCCCACCATTGCTCTGAGGAGAATCCAGTTCTTTCTAATAATGTTCCTCCTGAAGCATTCTCAGGGCGAGCCTCTTATTTTTTCTGCTGTAAATCATGTGCCCTACATGGGAGAGGGTGGCTGACTTTATCCTTCTCCATTTCTGTATAAAATTCATTTTTTATTTCTTTTTTAATTTATATTTTTAGGCGAGGCAACCCTTGGTTGACCTCACAGATTGCAAGAAACTTGTCAGCTTACAATCCCTTATTTTTATTTTTTTTAAATTTTTTACACCTACAGCACCTGATCTTCCTAGGTGGTCTCCCATCCAAGTACTACCAGGCCCAATCCTGCTTAGCTTCTGAGATCAGACAGGATAAGGATTGTTCAGGGTGGCATGGCCGTAGACAAATTCATTTCTTATTATGATAGAATATTGGGGAAGCATTATAGAAATAATTACTGAAAAATGAAATTATTGAAACATTATTTTAAAGGAATGTTTCTTAGGACTTTGAGAATCTATGTTTTGTAAAACATTACTTCTGAGTAGTAGACGGAAATAGGTATGGAAGATAAGAATGTTTTAGAAGATTAAATGGTAGAGAAACATTGAATACACTCTTCTGTGATTTCTTAGAAGGCAGTTAATGTGCCTAATAACATTGTAGCCATACAAAGAGGATTAAAGACAGAATATTAGTACTATGTGTGTTATTATGGGCTATGTGTGTTAAGTCATTACAAAAGAGGAACAAGCTCAGAAAGCAACTGCTGATTTACAAACAGAAGAGACAGGAATTTGGGGGAAAAAAAAAAAAAAGTCCAGCAATTTGGGGGCTTAGAGGATTGGAAGAAGCAAATACATCTCTATCACCAAAGGAAAAAATGAAAGTGAAAATCCATTTGAGAAATGATGTGTGATTATAAACTCAGCAAATTTCTCACTGTTTAAAGAGGTTATAGATAAGCAAAGCATAACAGCTAGAATGAATCGTGCCATACTGCATAAAATTTGGAAACCCAGAATTTAGCTTAATATAGACACAAATGTGTTTTGAGATAAGTTAGTATACATGGATACATGACCTAGTTCTGTCCACCGAAGGACCTAAAAGTACCAACACCCTGGCAGCAAGAGCACACAGAGTCCCCAGATCCTAGTTTATAGTGACATTCCTCAATAAAAAGAATCTACACTTCTAGAGAAATAGCTCATTCTAGTAATAAGGCAAAGAATGTCAAAGATTAGTGTTCAGTATCTTGCAGTGCCAGGAAATAAGGAGATGGTAACAAAAACAAACAAAAGAAAAATATATCGCAACAAATATAAATATAATACAAAGAGACACAGGAGCTAATAGAGCTCCAAAGCCGGAACGATTTGAGCAATAAAAAAATTATATAGCATTGAATTATAACCCAAAGTATAAGATAAATATCCATTAGTCCATAATAATATAAATGAATAATTGAATAAATAAATATAGAACATCTAATAAAATTTTCTGCACAAAAGAATTCCAAAAATTTTCTAAAGACACTATTCCTCCAGAAGGTAGAGCATAACTCCCCACCTTCTATGTGTCAAATGAACAAAGTAATTTTCTTCTAAAAGAGTAATCATTTAACAGTTG
>NW_011888802.1:3236193-3250974 GCF_000151845.1 Pteropus vampyrus | reverse complement strand
TAGGCAGGTATTTAAATGCAGTGAGCCTGATTCAAGTGTACATGCTCTTAACTCTCATGATATAATTTATTATCACATTGAAGAAATCCTAAATATTTTGTTATGAATAATTTGGTTATATTCCTAGCAACTGGAAGACTTCTACTATCACTTTGACTTCAAACAAATTAAACCAAATAATGAACCATGGCTCCTAGGGACAAATGCATTAGTATTCTGAGAGCAATTTAATATAGATTTTTGTTTTTTTATCACATTTCGGACCAATATAGCACGAAAAAGATGGACTTTTTAAGTGCAGGTCAGGTACCAGGGATCTAACTGCCAAGTTTGAAAGAAATTCAGATAATTTCAGGCCAACTCAGAATGGACTTATTTCAAAGTTTTGTCATGCTAGAGGGGGGCACACAAAGTTTAATTTTAGTGTAATTACCATCGTTTGTTTTTTATACTCTGATCCTCTGGCTTATATTCACTTGTACTTCTATTCCTTCTTCAGAGACACACTATTTACATGGTCTATATTTTTCCTAAACTGTATGAATATTTATATAAAATGTACAATATAAAAACAAAAACCTGCAAGTGGAATTTTGGCTTCCAACTGTTGGGAGGAGGAGAGATACTCAGATGTATTTTTGTTAAAACATAAGTTTATTCCCTAGATCTGCTCAAAATAATAAGTGACTGGCAAGGCTGAAATCTGTATACTTTATCTCTGGTTAAAAGCATATACTGGCCGTGATTGAATGAGAAAGAACCTTTATTCTTCTCTTTTCCTCATTTCATTCAGAATGTATTAGCAGATGGCAAAATTGTGAGGTGTCTCCAACTCATAAATTGAATTGAATGTGACCAAGACAGCTCAATTTCCCCCTCAGATTGACTAAAGTTCAGACTTTTTTTTTATTGACTCTAGATCCCTGACCACCTTTCCTTAGAGCATTCACTTTTGAAAATTTGCAATTGTAAATTCTTCTTCTGCCTCTTTGAGATGTAAATCTCTCAACTTCTTGCCAGTTTTACAACTCAGGAATATTCTTATCTAGAACCTGGGAATCATCCCTTTGCAATACAATTATTGACAAAAATGGTGCCCAACATTCCAGTCTCTGAGTAAATTAGAAATACACATGGCCTAATTACATTGACGAGTCTCACCTACAGCATCCTCTTAGTATATTTCCGCTAGCTCACTCCAACACTTAAAAATTCTATTTCTTTTTGTTTCACTGGAATGAAGTTCAGTCTCGTTCCCCTACTGCAATAATCTTGAATAGTCTGCCTTGCCTGTTTAACTTGTCTGGTACAATTTTTATTTGATAGATTCTGTTACAAATACAAATTATTTGGATAATTGATTTATGGATAGCTTAATCTAAATACATTTCCCATAAAATTACTCTTCTTTTATTGACAAGTGACTCTTCCTTAAAATCTTTAGTGAACATCCTCAAATTCTAAACCATTTAAAACCTATTTTTAATGGCCATTTTGAACATATTTTTGTTTTTGTTATTGTTGCTGCCATTGTTTTTGTCTTTACATATTCACCATATATCTGTCACACAAAAAATATTAGAATACAGAAAAACATACAAAACTCTGTGGTTATCTCTTTATATTAGTCGTCAGTATTGAGAGTACTATCATAGACTACATTCTTTACAGAAGTTGTGCATTAAGCTGCAAGCAAAAGAACAACTAATTTAAATTCCTTTAACCAAAAGAAGCTTATGTTAGTCATAAGTCCAGAGATATGCCTTTTAAGATTGTCGACTGCTCACAGATGTTATTAAACACCTCATTTTCCTATTTTCCTTCTTCACTCTTCTGGCATGTGTTTTTTGTTCTCACAACTGTGACACTACTGCTCTCAATTCAGTCATTACACTCACATTTGAAAAGCAGAAGAGCAAAGGGTGCAGCAATAAATGTTGAAAGGTCGAAATAGTAAGTTTCTCCTTTAAATGAACTTTCCTGGAAGTTGACAGTGACCTCAACTCACATCTTATTAGTCAAAATTGGGCCGTGAGATAAGCCCTAGCTCCAAGATATTCTAAGAAGTAAGTCTATCTATTCAACATCTATGGCAGATGAAGTTAAGAGAGAAAGAGACTGTGAAAGAGAGAAAGAGACTTTGTGGACTAGTTAGTCCACAAAGTCTGCTGTAATACTTGTATGTATATTTTATCAACATTTGAAATATTATTTACATTAAAATATGCACATTTTAAATATACATTGTGAGGCATTTTTGTAAATGCGTATACTCAAGGAACCACCACCCAATAAAGATAGAGAATTCCTACCACTACGCAAAGTTCCCTTATATTCCTGTGTAGCAAATCCATTCCCGACTTGTTACCCTGGTCTATGAATTATTTGATTTCTATCATAGATTATTTTTCTTGTTCTAGAAATTCAAATCTATAGAATCATATAGCATGCACTCTTTTGTGTCTTACTACTTTTACTATGATAATTTTGAGATTCCTCCATGAAGTTGGTGTATAGTCGTTTGTTACATTTTATTGCCAAACAGTATCCTTTTGAAAGAATTTTTACAACTTTTTAATCTATTCACTCATGGAGGAATATGTTAGTATTTTTAAATTTTGGATTATTATGAGTAAATTTATTATAAATATTCATATACAAGTTTGGTAAATACCTAGGAATTGGAATTGCTATGCTATAGGTTAAGTGTATGTCTAATTTATTAAATAACTTCCAAACTGATTGAACTATTTTATTTTCCTTGAAGCAATGCAAAAAAAGTACAGTTGTTGCACATCCTAGTCAGCTCTTGGTATTTCATGCTTTTGAATTTTAGCCATTTAAGAACATACATGATGTTATCTCATTGTGATTTTAACGTTTGTTTCTTTAGCGACTAATGTTATTGAACATCCTATTATGAATGACTCGTTCAAATATTTTGACCACTTTTTTTACTGGGTTGCTTATTTTCTTGAGTTGTGAGATTTTCTTGTATATTTTGGTTACGATTTATTTTCTACGTATGTATAACGCAAATACTTTCAACCTGTGGCTTCTCTTAACTTTTAATTGTATTTTGAAAAGTAGAAGTTTTATTTATCATTTTATTTTCACTTACACGTAAGTTGCCCACTTAAATGTTGTAAAGATGTCTTCCTAAGCTCTAAGTTGCCCACTTAAATGTTGTAAAGATGTCTTCCTAAGCTCTCCTTTTAAAATTTAGAATTTTAGCTTTTATTTTTAGGTCTATGATCCACTTATAATTAATCTTCCTGTATGGTGTGAAGTAAGAGTTGAGGTTCATCTTTTTCAATGAGTATATCTAAATTTCTTTATCACTTTTAATATGACTATATTTTTCTTCATTAAATTATATTAGAACACATATTTTAAAAAGACTTGGTGAATATGTGTGTGCCCTTTCTGGCGTCTCATTTCTATTCCATTAATCTATATATCTCTCTACATTGACAGTGTAATATAATTATTTTAGCCTCAGAATTAGTTTTAACATCAGTTAGTCTGAGTCTTCTAATTTTATTATTTAAAAAGGTCTTAGCTATTTAAGTCTTCTGATTTTCCATATAAATTTTAGAATCAGCTTGTTGATTGCTACCAAAAAAAAAAAAAATTCTACTGAGATTTTGAATGAGATTGTATTAAATCTTTACATTAAATTAAGGATAAAAAAAAAAGTTTAACATGTTGATTTTCTGATGCATAAACATTGTATAGTTCTCCATTTATTTATATATTCTTTAATTTCTCTCAACACTATTTTATAATTTTATTTTATGGGTCTTTCATTGATTTTGCTAAATATATACTTGAACAATTTATGTTGTTGTAAATTCTATTTTTTAACATTTATTTTTTCCAATTGTTATAGTGTGCAAAAATTTATGTTTTGTATATTAACCTTGCCTTTATATCACTTTGTTAAATTTCATTACTTTTCTAGTAGTTTATTTTCCATCTTTATGGCATTTATTTATTTTTTATCTTGTTTCATAAGCCAAAATAGTCAATACAATATTGAATACAAGCAGTAAGAGCAGATCTTTTATTTTTTCCTGAATAATAGGAAAAAAACATTTAGACTTTCACCATTATGTATGCCATTAGCTGTAGCATTTTTGTAGATACATTTTATAAGGTTAAGTAAATGGCCTATTCCCAGATAACAAAGAGTTTTATCATGAATTGATGTGGAATCATGCCAAATATTTCCTCTCTTTTTATTGAAATGATCAAATGATTCTTTCCTTTATCTCATAAATGTGAATTCTATTTTGTTTATAAAGTTCTCACACATTTTCATTCCTAAAAGAAACTCTACTTTTTCATGATGCATTATTCATCTTTATATATATTTTTGTTTGTTTTGTTAATAGTTTGTTGAAAATGTCTTTTGGAGATACTGTTCTGAATTCATCTTCATTCATATACTGTTCTCATGCTCTGGTATCAATATAATACTGACCTTATGTTATTTCTTTGGATGTATTCTGTCCTCCTCTGAAAGAATTTAAATTAGTGTCAGTGCTTTAATTTTTAAAGAATAATTTTTTTTTCAAATTAAATATACATGAGGTGTATATAAATGAGCCAGTTTTATTATTCCTTAGTCAATACCAGGTGTTAAAATATTTTAAGTAATTTCTTTCAAACTGCTAGGTGAAAGATTGGACAACAAATTGTTCCATTAGAATTTAATAATTTGTAAGGTGAGCTAGTTTTTAAATACGTTTATTGGCTATCACCTTTCTGTTGTGATGTACTTTGAAATATTTTGCCTACTTTTACTGAACTAATTGTGATTTTTATAATTATTATATAAACGATTTATAGTCATATAGCTACATAAATTTTATGTATCATATGTCTGACAGATATTCTCTATAAATCTGTATATTATATTTCAGTTTATGTTATCTTTAGGCAAATAGAAATTTCAAATTTGTAATCAAAAGTCAATTTTTTAAAAATTGTTTTTATAGAATTTAAGTCAATTAAAAAGATGTTTCTCAAATTAGTATTATAATATTTAAATATTAGTCTACTTATTTGTATATTATAGATGTGCACTATACATTAGTATTAATGTTTATACTTATATTGTGTCTATCTATTTAGACACAATATAAATATGTATTCACATTTCTTTTGATTAATTTTAGAATTAGTGAGACTATGACACCACTGAATATACTGTATAAGTTTATAATTTTCAAATTAATTCTGCATATCATAACTGTTTGCAAGCTTCTTATTCTTTTACTTCTCAGAGAGCCTCTTTTATTTCTCAGTGAGCCTCACTGCCTCTGCCCCTAAGAAAACCAAATATCCTACTACTGTTTCATCAGGGACTGGATTATTACTGTTTATGTCTTTTGTTATTTCTAAGACACATTCAGAAGAATAAAAGCTTAACAATTATTAACCAAGTTGCTTGATATTTTTTAGAAATAAAATTTAAGGATAAAATAAAAGAATCAAAATTTCTTCCATTTAGTTCAGGTCTCAATAGCATATCTGACTAGTATGACAAAACTACATATTCACTGTAAACTTAAACATACTTAGTAAGACTCATTTTATGACATTTAATGAAGAAATCATTATAAAATTAACCTGTAGAAAATTCATCTTATATAGTTTCGACTATTCTTACTTTCACTTATCTCCACGCCACACATATCATACATAAATACACACACACACATACCTCTGTTGAGGAGCAACATGTCAGAATTTAAAAAAAAATAAAGATTATTTTCAAAACTCTGAAATTGTGGTACTCATTGAGGTCTACTTTTGGGGAAAAAAAAGTAGAAAAAAAAAATCTGTTTTTTTACCAAAGGAGTCCAGCATGCTGAACTTTTTAGAAATCAGTTAAAATACATGTGGTTATATATATGTTGTTTTTTTCGATGTATAACATGACTTGCAAAGAAACTAATTTTGGAAAGTTGCTTTGAGGCAAGAATTTAAGGGTAGAGAATCTTTTACTTGGAAACAGAATTATAAGTTATAGATGTTTATAAAATTCAAGTAAATCATGTAATGTATGACAAAACAATACATGAGCTTCGCAGTGGTAATGTGCTTCATCTTTGCCAAGGACAAGACTTTCCCCAGCAGACTAATTACTAGCATGGACTGGTTATTTCCTCTTCCAAGGTAATTAATATTATTGTGGTTCAGTCATAGCAATCCACTGCAGCATACAGAGGAGATGGACATTCCTTTTCTGGTATCTTTAGGAAACCTTTCAAAAGCTTATAGAAAACAATTTTTATTTTATTATTTTTTTAAAATTAATTTGTTCATATCTTCGAATATTCTTGTTCTTCCTCTTTAGAGATAATTACCATCTCTAAATTGTGTGTGTGTATATATGCATGTATGTGTATGTGTTAGTCATTTTTTCCAGAAGGCTTTAAATATGAGCTGTGCTGGTTTGAGTTGCTAGTGAGATATCAGGAAACATCTTGGATGTTAAGCAGCCTGAAGATAGGAACCGTGAACTTGCATTCTCACATACCAGTTGGTTGGCTGTTCAGATTACTTTCAGGACCCTTGGGTATCAATTGTGACTCTAATCAAGGCAGCTCCTGGGTCACTATAACAAAAATATTTCAAACCCAGTAAAGATAATAATGTCATTTTTTTGCAAAAAGACCATCAGAAATGTGCCCAACATCACCTTTAAAATAGATCAGAGGGAAATATATAAACAATTCAAATAGGAATTGTATCAAATTTAAAGTTAATTAAATCTCTGCATTGAGAATAATCAAGAAATTCTATTTCCCCTGGATGGAGGGAAAAAAAAAAAAACAAACCGACAGTTATTTGGTAACTCTTTTCTTATACAATGAGTTGTATATTGAACAATGTTTAATGTATCTGGTTGTTTCTTTCCTTATTATTTTAATTATTCAGATGTCTTTGCCAATGATAGCCCTTAGAGACTTGACTCTCTAATGGAATATAGGTTTTAATAAGTAAAACTAAATCAATAGAAAAGTTCCAGTGCTTCTGAAATAAACCTGCTAGCAGTGTTCCTGATATTCTTTCCTGATTAATCAACATACCTTAAAACTGAATCTGTTCGTAAACATACCTAGTATCATTCACAAACAAAAAGAAAAAAATAGAGTAGTGAAATCGATGTAACCAGATTAGTAAAATTAGTAACACATATTTAATAAAACTAAGTAAGCATCAAAGTCTACTGAGTATAACATCATGACATCAACATCTAATTGATTTATTCATGTAGAGTTCAACTGATATGTAACAATTATTCTAAATAGATGACAGGACCATCAAATTTTATGGCTGTACAACAACAGCACAATATGAACAGGCTTATAAAAACCTGCAAGCAATAAAAGTATTTTATATTGTCATTACTAGTAGTTTGAATCAGCTTTTAGAATTAATTCTAATTTATATCTGCATATTTAGAGTAAGTATCATCTGGCAAAAATATGTTTATTAAAGTGTATTATTAAAAACTACCATGCCAGTTTTGACATCAGAAGTCTCAAGGGCCAGATGCCAGATTGCTAGACGTGACCTGGGTCAAAGTACAGATGCCAGCTGATTGTTCCGATTATAACCAGGATGCTTGAGTACCAGTTTGTGAGTATTTATTTTTAATGATTCCCTCACAAAAAATTGCATTGTTCCTATTATCAACTCGTAAAGAACATACTTTTTTAAAAAGTTTATACAGTAGGTATATAGCTTCCTTAAACAAATATCTATTTAATTATAAAAGGAGAAAAACAGACCATAAAATTAAAATTATATTATTTTAAATTTGTAATAATAACTTTTTAACATCATAAATAAAAAGAAAAAGTCAAGAATGTTCACATATTTTCTGAAATAAAAAAATGTAGAATATGTTTTCCTTGTCATTATATATTAAACATGTCATGTAGTTTTACATAAATTTTCTAATAAGAAACTCAAAATATAGAGCCATCTCAACTTATAAGATAAAAGTACTAATAAAAATCTCACTTCAAATAAAGATGAGACTTGGAGTTATAATATTAAAACATTTTGCTGTCACTCAAAAGAAATGTAATATACCTCAAAAACTTAGAAAATAATGTGTCCAGGATTTTCTAACCAAGAGATGTCTTTGTTTCTGTCTCAAACTTTATCAATTTCTCATTCTATCATTGTATATAATTAAAAAAAATCATCCTAGTGAAATATTATCACAAATCTTTAATAATTACATTTCATCTACCTACACCAACTGTCACTTTTACATTAATCTATGTGTTGTTATATACAATTATGTTTAGATTTCTACACATTTAGAAATGATCCAGCTATCTTGCTGTTATCTCTAATTTTGTTGTGGTTAGAGTAGATACACTGTACATTCTAAATTATTTTAAATTCATAGGAACTTGATTAGGTTAAGTTAATTGATTTGTGCTAGGTGTTCTATAGTCCTACCGAATTTTTTGTGTAATTATTTTAATAAAAACAGAAGAATGGAGAGATCTTCAACTATAATTGAACATTTATGTACTTTTTTTTAGTTATGTATTTAGGATTTTAATGTCTTCTTGATATATTACCCGTTTTTATTGTGCAATGTCCCTCTGTATTCAAGGTAATATTCTTTGTTTAATTCTATTTTATCTGATATTAATACAGTTACTAATTTTCTTTGTATTAGTGTGCATTAGAATATATTTTCCCATCCTTTGAATGTTAACCTATCTGTATCTGTGTGTTAAAGTGTGTTTCTGTAGACATCACATATAGTAGCTTAAGCTTCCTTTTCTCTCCATTCTGACAATCTCTGTATATTTTGGACTATATGTACCATTTAGTATGTTCTCTTAAAAAATATTTTCATTTTTTTATGCCTCCCAGTGAATAATTTTGTTTTTTAGTAGTTTCGTAGTCCAGTATGTGTACACAACTGATTTCCTGACTGTTTTTCATTGATCTTATTTTTCCTGGGATTATACTAGATTTTACAACATGTATTTATAACTTATCACAATTCACCTACAAGCAAAATTATCCCTTTGCATAAAATGTAAAAATCTTAGAAGTGTCTAAATTTTTTTATTTTTCATTAATTTTCTTTTGTTGTCTTGTATTTTAATTCTATATTAGTTATAATACCAACCACAAATTCACTAGAAACACAGGCAACGAAAGCAAAAATAGACAAATACACTACACCAAACTTAAAAACTTCTGAGCATTAAAGAAAACAATCAATAGAGTGAAAAGGTAACCTATGGAATGGAAGTCTGTACTTTCAAATCATGTATCTTCTATAACTTCAGTATTAACACTGGTCTTTATATATTGACTAATCGGCAGTTTATGCTATTTCCTTTTAAATATATGTTTCAAATATCCTTTAAAAATTGCCTTTCCTTTTTGTTATCTCTGCTGGCATATTTGCATTTGTCAGCAACATTCTATGATGATGCTTTATTCCATAAAAAGGCCTAATATCAGAAATTTTAGATGTGGCAATTTTTTTAAAAAAGAGTTTTGGTGCTGGCTACTTCTCTGTGGCACTCCTTAATCCACACCATTTAGGCGGTGACAGTCTGCCTATGAATAGAGAGGAGCCTGATTTTCGAGTATATTCTCTCTCCATTTGTAATATAAGGAGATAGACTGGGGACATTCATGGATCAGTTCCTTGCTTTTAGAGCAAAAAGGGGTTGATAAATTTTTGTTTTGTTTATAAAATTGCTAGCTTTTATTTGTGCAGGATGATTTTTTTAAAATTATATACAATTACTGTGCAAAATTTTGAATCTAAATTTGTGCAGAATGCTAATTCTGCAACATAAATGAGAAAACAGTAACAAAAATACATTATGAAACATGACTTATTTTTCTGTTTGTTGCTTTATGATGGATTCAATTATTAAAGAAACTCTTCTTCTATATTCTACAAAATATTTGTATTATCATCATCGTAAAAGGACAGTAATAATTTGCTTTTTTATTTTCATTCAAAATTAAGATTCTATCCTGAAAATATGAATTCTTAGTTGTTACCTATTGTAGGCTAAACACTCCAGCAATTTCAGAATCATAGATAATTCTCAGCAATAATTCTTTTTTTATAATAATGAACAAACATGAATGGGAAAGAATTTGCATTGTCTAAGTGGTTATTACATTTTATCACATCAACTTCTCTATATGTTTGTCACAATTAGAGCTTTTTGGCTTATAATTCGACAAACTAAAAATTGCTGAAATTGGCCTTGACAGGCCCGGCTAATTGGCTCCCAAGGAGCTGTTATATTCTACCTGGCGAATAGTCCATGAAGTACACAACCACTTGTCCAAACCACACACAAAGCTAATTATAAAGCAGCAGGAGATATCACAGGGTAATAGACCATGCACTGTTATTAGTACATAATAATTCCAAATCCAAATCATCAATTAGATTACTCTCCCTACCTTGAAGAAATTGGTATTGTTCAGGAATGATTACTTTGGGACTCTCTCTAAGTAGAAACCATGCTATTTTTATTGTCTTAATGTCTCATTCTTCTGATTTTGCCTAGGAGATTAAAAACCCTGTCTAGTCACCAAACACAAAACAAAATTAAATAAAACAGAAAAGGAAACAATGAAAAAGTCTCTTTATTCTGGAGTCAGAAAAATGAGTATGATTCAAATGATATTTATTGAAAAACTGGTGTTATTGCTATCATCCTTTCAGGATGATCAATAATATTCATACAGAAGTGCTCCACTTCAGCTTAGTGAATCATTTGAAAGTAATATAAAAACGTTTTTTAAGTTTAATTTATTCTAGTCTAATTCTGAGAAGTTTCTATGCTTGCTTAATTACTTTCTTTTGACAATTTATTTTATAATCAGGTTCAATTCTGTTCCAGACTCATTAGACCTTAGTTTGGGGTCATTTGTCTTTAGTAAAAATATGCCAATTATTATAATTAGGCACTTTCTAAAGATTTTCTTCGTCCTTTCACTCTTTTCCTTAAAAAATAAATATCTTTTATTTAATTATATTTCATATCTTTAATTTTAATTTAAACCACATATATTTCAACATCATTTTTATTTTTACTCACTAAAATAGAGTATAATCCTTTAATTCTTAGCTATTTTATTGGTACTGAACTTTTAGCTCAGTGCCTGGAACTGAGCGGGGAATAGAAATGACAAAGTAGGAATATCCATAAGAAGCCTTATCTCACAGATTTTGTTTATAATAAAAATGAACGGACTATGCTCAAAATAGGATGTTAAAAATAGGATTGAATCAGAACTTTCAGTAATTTGTATCTGTTCAGAAAAATTCAAAGTTAGAGATCTAAGCAGGCCAGTTATATATCAGTTTGCTTTATTAATCATTTTACATTATAATTGTGATTTTTGCTTTAAAAATACCTTACCTATTTATTACTATATATTTTAAACAATTCAGAATTTGCCTGTATGAAATGAGCCTATGACCTGAGACTTGAAGTTACATGTCTTCTTATTTGATCAAAAGTCACTTAAAGAAATTTTCTTTTTTGTTTTTCAAGGAAATTTAATTTTTTAAAATTTTTTCTGTGATCGTGTTTTGGATTCTTAAAACTCCCATACCCTAAGCACAGTTTCTATGACTTTTTTATCATCATGAATGCTCTCATGGCACAGGATTTTTCAACCTGAGCCCATATTTTCAAAGACCTTAAGCCATAATTTATAATTATTCATTACATGAATTCTACTGTTTAGAAAAATTCACCAGAAAGTCAGGAAGATTTATGATTTATTGTTCAATCACTTATTTAAATGACAGTTTGAAGTTTCCCAAACACTCTATCTAAATTTCTTCATTTCTGTCTAAAAATGGGATGTGTTTTAGACTTGGAAATAATTGAATCCTTTGTATTTAAACCAATTCCTGGTCCTTCATGCAAATCTCATTTTGACAGAGGACTTCTGTGGCAGCCAGCTCACTACACCTAATTGCCATATCTTAAGGTGTTTAAATGCTACTACAGTTTACAAACAAAAGGCAACCCATGGAATAGGAGAAAATATATGCAAAACATATATCTGATGTATTGGTTAGGATACGAAGAAATTGCAACTCTTGTGTGCTGTTGGGAATGTGAAGTGGTACAACCACCATAGAAAATAGTATGGAGGTTTCTTAAAAATAGAACTATAAGATCAAGTAGTCTCACTGCTGGGTACAAAATCAAAGGAATTGAAATCAGGATCTCTAAGAAATATCTGCACTCTTTTGTTCGTTGTAGCATTATTCACAATAGACAAGATATGGAAACATCTCAAATGTCCATCCACAGATGAATGGATAAAGAAACTGTATAAATGTATTTATACAGTGGTGACTTATTCAACCTTAGAAAAGAGGGAAATCCTACCATTTGTGATCACATGGATAAACTTTAAGGACATTATTCTAAGTGAAATAAGCTAGTCACCAGAAAGATAAATTCTGTATGATTCTATTTATACAAGGTAACTAAAACTATCAAACTTATAGAACCAGAGAATGGATTTGTGGTTGCCAGGGGTTGGGGAAGGTCAAAATGGTAAGGTGTTTTTTGATGAGTATAATATTCCATTTATGCAAGATGAGTAAGTTCTAGAGATCTATTAAAAACAACTTCCCCTCATCAAAAAAAACAAAAAAGCAAAAAAACCCCTCAAAACACAATAAAACACAAAAAAAGGGACAAGAAAACTTTTTAAAGATGATTGGTATATCTATTACCTTGATTGTGTTGATAGTTTCACGGACATATGCAAATGTCTAAATTTATCAAATTGTATATATTAGAAATGTGCAGTATTTTGTACTTCAGTAAAGCGTTTTTAAAATAGGAAAATAATTGGAAAGAATGGTTTAGCTAGTGGTCTAACTAGAAATACAAAAACAGAACAGAATACTCAGTTTAATTTATGTAAAAATATTTAATATGCAAAATTTAAAGGCAACATTCACGTATGCGTAAAAATTTAAGTATCTATTTACCTGATAAAATATCCCAAACTAAATCTGAATAAAACTTGATGTTTACTTTTCTGTTTAAAAGAACCATGCTTTCCATTGATTTCATGTTCTCTTCTTGAATATTTGGATATTTATTTGCTTTAAGATTTATGGGATAAAATTGTCATCATGTCATAATTTGCTTAAGAGTCTCAAATCTATACATGATATTCTAAATACTTGTTATAATTATGAATAAATAATTATTTTATTGAATAAAATTTAACTTTAAAGTATATTTAAGGATTCCTGAATTAATGTAAATAATTCTTTAACTTTTATATAATTATCTTAAAAATAGTAAAAGGAATGTCATTTTGTTATAAATAGTAAATACATTAATTTTCTTCTGCTTCAGTTTTACTAAATCTAAGATCATACACCTGAAGGCACAGGGAAATGAAAAGTATGTATTTTTGGCTTCAATTAGGATAGTGAGATAGTTATTCTAATGCTTTGTTAATTTTTATTTCAAATAAATAAAGATATCTAAATGACATTTATTATTTTTTTAGTAATGCATCACTAAGGAGATATTTCTGTACAGTGTAACTTCACTTTGGAAAGTGTTTAGAATTGCATAAGTCACAGCACAAATTATCATTAATGATCATGTTAAAATGTTTTTGTATGAGAGAAGGATAGAATGTAAGCAAAATAGGAGAATTACACAAATAGTATTATAAAAAAAGAATACATAAACTTATGATGCAAATTTTGCAGTTAAATTTTATTGATTTGAATGTGTGCATCATAGAAAATATTTTTTCAAGTAAATTAATTTTAATTAAAGATTTCTATATACTTAACATACATATTAAGAGTGTGTATCATTATTCGATGAATTTTTGCAAAGAAAATGCACCTATGTAAACACTAAAGAAAAGAATGAAAGAGAACCAACACACCAGAAATCTATCTTCTACTTCCTTCCACTCACTGTTTCTTCCCACAGGTAACCACTATGTGGACTTTCATGATGAATAATTTTCTACTATATAATTATAAAAGTATTTATCCTTTCTAATATGATGTATATGTATATTATTTTCACTTCTTAGATGTATACTTCTGCTTTGTTATAATCACTCACGAACGAATTGACCTTTATGTTGCTTAAGGATATTTCAACACATAGGTTAGCAACCCAGGCATCAAATATTTCTTTTCTTCTTAAATTTTTAGTCACGTCAGGTAAATTTTCCTAGAGTTGAACAATCAAGGACACTTTTAGTTGCATTCTGATCCTGGTATTGCCTCTTCCTGAATAGTTTGAGTCAAGAAACCACTCATTCTTAAAACTCTGGGAATTCACCATATTATAGAACAGACTCTTCAAAATGGGACCTATGTATCCTTAAAAGTATATCAAGATGTATGTGTAGAATGCATAATAAGATGGAATATATTTTCACAATCTCATAGTTTTCCTAAAATTGAAGTACCTAAAATGCAGTTATGACAGAGAAATTATTCTGGATATGTTGTTCCAATTCTTCTTTTACAATCATCCTCTAATACTTTATAATAAAAATGTGTATTTTTTACTTACCTCAAATCTTATTCTGTTATGTTTCTCTTTGAAAATAGCATTAAAACTTTTTAGCATTGAAATAAATTGTTATGTTAATATTTTACATATATCAGCAATTACATTCTTGCAACCATTCATGTTATAATATTTTAGATACCATAGTTTTTCAAAA
>NW_011888802.1:3215344-3235103 GCF_000151845.1 Pteropus vampyrus | reverse complement strand
GAATAAATGAAATAAACTTCACATATAAATGCAGTGAAAACATAAACCTATGCATATATCCCTTTGTATGAAAACAGCCAGGCCTATACAGAAAAGCAATTTTGATAGCACTTCTGATGTTTCTCAGTTCATATGAAAAGGCTAACAAAGAAGAATGAGTTGAGTAATAGAAATTATTATAACATTTCTCTCCTCGTAATCTTTAAAAACTTACAAATACACTGCATTCTTACTAGAAGAGGTGTAAAAAGAAGTGTTTTAATGTCATCATTTGAAAATTATTTTTATAAACATAATTTGATCCACTTTCAGAATAATATAGCATCCAGTTTAAATTGTGATGAAAGGGAATAAATGGGTTCTGCTTCCTCTCCACCAAGCAATTGAGGCAGATTACAACTACTTTTTTGGAAGTGATTAAGAAGGCAGAATGAGTCACAAACGCTAGAAGTTAAACAGCTGAAATGGTAAATTATTTTAGAGCAGATGTTTAAATGAAATGAAACCAACATTTGAGAGGAAAGAATGGGTGTTAGAGAACTGAAATAATCTTTTCAGTGACCTTTTTTATAGTCCACTTTTGACAGACACAACTTGCCAAATCACTGACTGTATGTAAACTGTTGCTTTGAATGGAAACATTTTAATAGACCTAACTATTGTAACTTTAACTGTTGAAAATATTTCTGCAGGCAGGTATTCTGTAATGGTAATAACTATAAAAAAATAATGAACAACTACCAGTAGTACTTACTGACACCTATCTTCAGTGGTACTTTCCATAAATAGAAATGAAGTTTTAAAAAATAATATTCCTATTTTGTATATCAAAAAATAGTTAGAAATAGAGAGTTTGGCCATTATTTTACCAATTAGTTGAATAATTTCTGGAGACAAAATTCAATTTAAACTTTGTTTTCTCCCAAGACCCAAATATGTCCACAGCAATATGCTGCTTTATATAGTTAGGATAATTCTGGGTGTTTGTTTGTTTGTTTGTTTGTTTGGGGAAGACTATTGTCAAGAAAGAATGTGTAAATAAAAAGTCAAATTTTATTAATTCTGAATATATGCTCAGGAGGAATGCAATGTCACCTAACTCATCTACCTAAACATCTTTAGTAGAAATTAATATATAAGTACTTAAAGGAAAATTTATGATTTCTTCACTCATTGATAAAAATAACAAATTTACGATCACCTACACTGGTAAGCAGAATAATGGACCCCCAAATATATTCAGGTCCTACTTCACAATACATATGAATTTGTAAAAGTTACATGGCAATGGATAATTAGGATTACAGATGAAATTCAGGTTGCTAATTAGTTGACCTTGAGATAGGAGGACTATCCTGGATTATCTGGCAGGGCCTAATATAATCATAAGAGTACTTATAAGGGGAAGCACCAGACAGATGGCATCATGATCAACACTCCACCTAATGTTTCTGGCTTTGTGGATGGAAGAATGAGGCAATGGATCAAAGAATGTGAGCAGCCTCTTGAAGTTTTAAAGATTAGGAAATCCCTAGAGCCTCCCAAAGAAATGCAGCTCTGTCTGTTGAAACCTTGGTTTTACTTTTTAGACCCATTTTGGACTTTTGTCCTCCAAAACTATAAGGTGATAAATTTGTGTTATTTTAAGTCATTAAATTTATGGTAGATTTTGTTTTTCTTTGTTTGTTTGTTTTACAGTAGATATAGGAAACTGTTACACCTGCTATAGGGAGGCAAAAGTTTATCTACAATCTTAGATTTTCAACTGGGACTCCAACAAAAAGACAGATTAAAAAGAGAAAAAATGTTTATTAACATATGCAGTACTCATCGCGGAGGAGAAACCTACACAAAAAAACTCAAAGTGAAGACTTAAGACTCTGGCTTACACGGTATCTTCAACAAAAACCAATAACTTGTAGAGAAGTTATAAGACAAAGGAAAGCAATTTTTGGCTTCTATACGTGGAAAACTATGAGAAGGTGAATATATGGTAGAAACTCATGGAATAAGATGTGTTTGTAGATTCTTCTGGTGCCATCTCTGTGATGACAATAGTCTGTCTTTAGTAGAAGGTGAATTTATACCTTGCCTTTAGGCAGAAAAGAGAAGGGTACAGAGAGCTTTTCCTGTATTGGTTGCTTCTTAATTACCTTCAGATCAAAATAATTTTTATTGTCAAAGAGGCATATTTTGGGATAACATTTTCTGGTTTCCTTTACCACTATATGCTAGTATCTTTGCTATGTGTTAGCAATAGACTATTCAACAAGACAGAAAAGGCACCTTGTCCTATAATAGCTTACATTTTAGAAATCACTAAAGGAAAGGAAAAAACAAGCAAACAAATAAAATTAGGTTATATCTATGAAAGTAAAAGCAAGATGTTGGGAAAGAAAGAAAAAAAAGAGTTCAAATTTGTCTGCAGTTTGCAGAGGTCTAGAATCTCTCAGAAAACTACACAGACACTGATAACTACAAAATTAAGAGTCAGCTCTGCTAGTACATTGTAAAATAGCATTTTCAAGACAGAACAGTGAATTCAGAAATTGTGAAGAATAAAGGAACCTGATGCCCAGAGAATAAAATTATGGCATTTTGACAAGAAAGAGTTTACTGGAAATCAGTTGAAGGTAATTTATACAGAACCATGTAGGCCGTGGTAGATACTATAGATTTTATAAAAAGTACAATGAAAACCATCAAATTATTTAAGAGAGTGACATTATCAAATATAAAAAAATTAAGATGATTTCCTACAGATAGGCAACGCTGGATGGAGCATGAATAAAAGTAGTTTTGGAGAAGAATATGGTGGCTTTGATTAACTGCAGCAAAATGAAGAAGGTTAAATAAAAAATGAGACAGGGCAAGAAGAATTGCAAATGGAATGGGTGGGGGAGGTGCAAATGGAAAAATTATGAGTGACTATTAGATTGAAATTTGATGAACTGGATAGATGTCAATGCAATTTATTAAAATGGGAAAGATTGTCTAAGGAACAGTTTAGGGAACAAAATATTGAGTTCCATTTTAATAGGTTAATTTTCAGAGGACTAGAGGAAATTTAGATGAAAATATTAGGTAAGTTATTTAATACATATATATATACATATATACACATACATATAGATGTATGCATGTATATATAATAATACATACATCATGTACACATACATATATGGTTGTCTTTGTGCATAAAATTTAATGATAGGCTGCTGCATTTTATTTGGGATTTTTAAAAAGTAAATATACTTTAGCAATGTTACTGATACTATTATTAATATAACTTTATTTTAATAGCGATAGATTCTTGAGGTTATAGTTAATGAGTCATCATAATGTTGATGAATAAAATGGATCATCTATGGAAGAAATAGATATAACTCTAAGTGAATTCTAAGTTAATATCTATTTTTGCAAGATTATAAACCAATAGTTCTTAGGACCTGCTAAAAATAAACAAAGAAAAACAAAATAACATTGATATTATTGGAAAGTTCCTTTTCTTTGTTTTAAATAGATCATAAATATATATTTTAGATGTCAAGACAGACAAAAAATGAATTTAAATTAAATTACGTAGTAATTGGTGTGTAAATATTTATTAATATGCTTCCTTTTCTATCCAAACAAACACTAATTGCCAAGTGCTTTGAATTCTCAAAAGCATTTGTGTCTTGTCAAGTTTTCTGCTATTGGCATGTGGCATATGGTATTAATCAAATTTCATCAAGGCTAAATTAAAGATATTTATGGTTTATTATTATAATTTTACAAGTGTGAAGCATCGGCCAGAAGCCAGGGAGATTATCAGTATAGACTTTAAGTAAAAACCACAGAAATGTATGAGGTGACTCAGAAAGCATAATGAGAGAGAAAAAATAAAATATCAGGACTGGATTTTGAGAAGCTTCACAGTAAATATTGGGTAAAATACAACTGGCAAATTAGGTGAGAGGACAATCCCAAGAATCTAGGGTGATTTAATCCAAAATAAAATTATGAGCCATCCTCTATAGTAAATAATAGTTTGAGTAAGAAGAGGACAAAAGTCTGTACCAAAACACAAACAGTGGTAGCCTAGATTTTATTCCTTGAAATGGAAAACTTATGGAACTCTCCATGAACATGAATAACAATGGGGAAAAGCCTGGGATTTCTGAGTTTATAGCAGAAGGTGAAGACAGATATCAGCTGTTTGCCTATGCTGGAAGGAGGAAGCACAGACACCTCTGCAAATGGAAACTAGGGCTGATAATTGACTTTTTAAATAATCATTAATTGATCTCATCTCTGAATTATATGACTATCTTCTTTAGAAAGGAATAACTTTATGGTTTCAGACAATTTCTTAACCTAGTAAAATTGAATAAAAACTTCAATAGGCTAAAATTTATACCTCTAATTTAAAATTCCATATTTTTCACAATCCCATCCCAGCTTTCACTGAAAACATATTATACTTTACCTGGATTTTGTAGTCATCAGATAATTATAAAACTATGTGTTTTCTTAATCAAGTTTGTCACCCTCATTCTCTTTGCTAACTACCTGAACATTAGTCATTTTAATAAGCCTTTTAAATTGATGTGTAACCTTCATACAGAAAAACACACTAAAGGAGCTCAATAAATTATCTCAAAGTGAACATATCATTGTAAACACAACACAGGTCAAGCAACAGAACATCTGCACACAGAAAAGCCATCTATGCCCTTTCCCTTCACTAGGTCCTGTCTTCTCCATAATAGATGCAATATTAACTTCTAAAGCACTTTGACCAGTTTTGGGATTTATAAAAATGGAATCATATAATATGTATTATTTTGTATCAGCCCTCCTTCAATCAGTACATTTGTGACTTTCATCCATGTTATGATTGTTGCAGTGTTTTCATTTATTTTTATTACTGTACAGTTTTTCATCTTATGAGTGTATTATATTTTATCTTCTTAAGTTTGGACAGCTCCAAATAATGCTACTATTAATATTTGTGTACATTATGAGAGAGAGAGAGAGAGAGAGAGAGTATGTGTGTGTGTGTGTGTGTGCGTGTGTGTATTTAAACTATAATACAAACTATCTGAATGACCAGACATTCGAAGATTTAGAAGAAGGGATTTCTGACTGGAAACCACAAAATCAACAAGGTCTGAATATGAGAAAGAGTTGAACATCATCATAAAGCAGAATTCTAACACACACACACACACACACACACAAATACAAACACCTATTGATAATGGGGAGAGTGGTATGAAATAAAGTCATTAAATAAGAAAAGACCCAGATCTTGTAGGTCTTATTGTCCAAGATAATAAAGTTTGAATTTCAAGGAGAAATGTTAAAAGACTTTTTTAAACCACTTTGAGATGTGATCAATATAAAAAAAAAAAGCTGTAGTTATATAATATGTTATAGTCTAGGCAAAGGATGCTCATGTTTTGTTCTATGTAGTTACAATGGAAATGAAAATAATGGATTGATAGTTAGTAGGGGAAATATTTTAAGAAGAAATAACACCAAAATTTTAAATTGAGCACCTACACAGATGTGTCTCTTACTTCGCAAAGACTGAAGGATGGTTCAGAATTGGTGATGAGAAAATAAAGAAATAAAAAACAATTAGATCACTTTAATATAAGGAATAATGACAAATGGAGAATAAGTGCTCATAAGTATTAGTTTCTCTTTTCTGTCTTTTGGACCTTTAGAAATAATACTTTCTCATTCAAAATCACTGTTACTCATTTAGGAGACAACTTGTTATTCAAATCAAAAGAAGACAATGAATAAAAAAGAAAAGTGTATGTACTACCCACATATTAAATATTAACTATGTATTAGGCATTTTATAAATATATTGTTTAATTTGTAAAACAATTGTGGAGTATAGCTAGTAATGAGGATAATAATATGCTACTGTTAAAAGAGCTTAAGTAATTCTCTATATGTTTTTCCCATAAAATGTGATGAGTCAGTATCACATAAAGGTTTTGGAAGTATAAATTGTATGAATTTTACTTGTCTCTCCTAGCTTCTTCTCCCTAGGACATGGTGATACTCTTCCATGATTACTCTGACAGAGACTTGATTGCAATTGCAATTTAGCCATGGAGAAAGGGGTTCGATGCCAAGATAATCATGGATGTTATATTAAGGAGGGAGCACAATCTTTGTAAGAAGTACAATATCTATTATGTTTTATATCAAAGAAACATAGAATCGCAATTCAAATATTCAGATTGTTTTCCCCTTAGAAATGATTCAGCTGCAGAATGTAACTTTAAAAGAACAGATGTCTCGTCTAGGACATTTTCCAACTTCATTACATTAATGAGGCCTTTTACAAAAACTTTGTATAGATGTTTTTAAATGGTCAGCATAATGTGAAAATTCACATGACCTAAATATACATCTAAAGTATAATACAATGGTAACTTTGTTGCACTCCCCTTATTGATATAATAGGTTATAGTGCCGTAAAGGAGACACTTTGAGTTGTAATTAAAATGATATTACATTGAATGTAATTATTTTCTTTTTAATTTTGTTTTAATTTAGTTTTGCTTTAATTTTGCTTGAATATAATATTTTTATTATTGACTTAATATGTTTACATATTTTTCTCAGTTTTACATTTTTTAAAAATCAATCATATCTTTTCATTGTGTAGTTGACAGTTCATACTTTTGAACTAAATGGCATTGTTACCAAATATTATTAGCAACAGTTATGAAGGCAGTGATTTGTAAATCTTGTCTTTCTTTTTTGAAATAGCAATTTTAATGTCATTTGATTGCTTTAATTGTGTATAAGTGCTTAAAGTATAATTAATTATTGAAATAAAATAAGAAAATTATAAATTTTATATCATGATACTTGAAAAAATGAGGTTTTATCTAAATTAAAAAACTAGAATTTTAGAAACTTGCTTGAAACTTTAAGACTACTGAGAATTCCCAATGTAAATAATATTAATGATTAGAATTTTTATAATTAGAAAATAATATATTATTCCATTAATAGTGCAATTATATTTGTCTATGGTACATCTTTGAGTGTGTTTATGTGTATGTAGTTTTTGGATTTACAAATCACTCTGACATATTGGTGGAATGAGATTTTGATCTAATAACTTTAGCTTCATTAATGACCTTTTCATTCTCATTAATTCTTTTTACTCTAACCACTAGACTTTCTAGTCCTTGCTTTTCGTGATTTAGGAAAGTAATCTAAGCATAAAAGAAGTGAGTTCTTGACCTTCAATATTCCATAGTTAAGAATCAGGAAAATGTATATGGGATAGTTCCCCCTACCTCATTTGTTGTTTTAATGAGATAAAGAAGTGGGGTAGGATATCAGAACAGATTGATGTTGGAGTAGGTCTTAGAAGAACTGCTTCCTGCTTCCATTTCCAAACTAAGATTATAAATTTCAGGTGGGAGGTGAAACAAATAAAAGTCCCTTATCTGGAAACCTGTGTAATGAGGTTATGACAGACTCATTTTCCAGATAAAATACAAGAAAACAGAAGAACCTCACAGAGAAGAAACAGTGTCAGACTAGTGGCTGGACAGTATGGGTTACATACAATGGTTATGTTCAGTGTATAAGCAGATGGAATGACAGCAGACACAATCCTTATACAGCTACACAAGGAAGAAGGAGCAAGGTGATCTTTCCATTTGGCTAAGAAAGTATGGTACTGAGAGCCAAGAAAAAAGACAGGACTTGCAGAGTCAGAACAAGCAGAATGTGGCTGTGCATGCTGGGTTAAAAGAAATGTGGAGACAACATGAAAACACAGACATCTAATCTTATGACAGCATGAAGGACCGTATAAGAAGATGGACAACTCAGTGTATATTAACTTGTATGGAGGGCAACCAGTGACAAGAGACCAGATGACTGCTTCTCCTCACTTTGCTGTGGAATTTCAGCTACAATCACATGGGTGCTCTTTTTGAGATAAAGTTGAGGGAGACAAAACAAAAACAAAAATAAAAAAAATTGAATAGAATGGCTTTATCCTGAATTGTGTAAGTTTTATTTTATTTTATAAACAACCAGATAGAATTATAGTTTGTGATTGAAATTAAGTCTCCCTCCCGACAAATTTGAATCAGTTATTAAGAGAATGTGACTCTCTGATTTACATTAAACATTTAACTGAGGAATAGAGAGATTAAGTGACTTGCAATCTATACAAACCTAAACATTTAAAAAGCTGACGTTTAAATCCAAGTCTTCACAAAGTGCAAATGCAAGGAGATAAGAATCATTGATAGCCATTTTAGAAGGATGACTAGTATATTTTACCTGCTAATGGTCACACTTTGTGTAATCCCCTCTCCTTAAGTATGGACTGGACCTAGTGACTCACTTCTAGTGAATAAAATATGACAAAAGTGATGAGATGTCACTTCTGAGATTAAGTTTTAAGAGTAAGACGTTTTATCTTGCTAACATTCTCTCTCTAGCTCTTGATACATAATTCCTTGGTGAGGATCACTTGACAAAAGACTGAGAATGACCTCTAGACAACCAGATAGTAAGAAATAAAGATTCTCAGTCCAACATCCCTTAAGTAAACCAAATTCTTCCAGCAACTACTTGAGTGAGCCTGAAAGCAGATTCTTCCCCAGTTGAACCTTTAGAGGAAAACTACATCTTGATTGCAGCCTATAAGAGACAATGAGGCAGAGGACCCAGGTAACGAAGACTGGATTTCTGACACATAGAAACTGTGAAATAATAAATATTATTTCAAGACACTTAAAAAAAATAAAAATAACTGAGCTAGGCCAGAGGGAAAAGAAGACCCAAAACTAGAGGGAAAGCAAGGGCATGGTCAAGGTTCAGAAGGTAGAACAGAGGTGTATCTACATTATAGATAGGGATGAGGGAGGGTCTGAGACAGGACCCAGGGGGCAGAGCAGGGGCAAAAAACAAACAAACAAATAAAACAAAACAGAAAAAAAAAACAGGTCTTCTTTTAATCATAAATCTAGGGTATGGTTCACTAGTGCAGTGAACTCTCCCAATGATGGAGATAAACAATGACCTAGAATGATCAAGTACAACAAGAAGAAAATTATCTCTCTAAGATTTTGAGATTTCAGTTGCTTAAGGAAGGCTCTCAGTGCCTGGGTTTGTCTGAATTTATTCTGACAGTGACATATATCTAGTAATTCGTATTCCTTCTCATTCATCTGAAGTTGTCAGATACTATGAACTGCTAACTATCTTTAGTACTATGAAAATGAATTGCTTACTTCTATTTTAAGTAAAAAATGAAATACAACATAAAAAATGAAATATTACCAGATATGTGGAATTTGTATTCTGTTTTATGTACAGTGACTAAGGCAACTTAAAAGACAAGGTAAATCGACCTTCTCATGATTTTTTAAAAAATGTAATTGAGTTTCACTTCTTCCAATCACTAAAAATTTAAAGAGGAATAAGCATTAAGATCTGATACTTTTCTGGCTTGACTATATGAATATCAATGTTTTATTTAGACTGTGTGTTTATTAAAGCATGGAGAAAAGAATTTTTGTATCATTAGATAATTTTAGTCATTTTTACTCTTAGAAGAGATCTGGACTATAAAAGACAAATATTAAGCAATAGAAACAAAATAAAATGTGTTAATATTTATGTGGTCATTGACTTTAAAATCCTCATTATGTACCTTCATTTAAGACTAGTGGATTTTACCTAAAGTCTATTTCCAAACCAAGGAGACAACAGATTAAAGGCTCTGGCTCCTTTATATGGAGGATGTATTGCTTATTTGGCTACCAGCATGGTCCAACCACCTGCAAGAGATACTTGGATAGAAAGTGGAAATTTCATGAATTTGAATGAGAAGAAAAAGTACCTCTTTATTTTTATCATATTCTCATTGAAATTTAACATTCCTTTCAATTGTGAATCTTGGTCATGAACCACATTAGTAAGAGCAATACCTATGGCATTTTTAGAATAGATTTCACAGATATTTACCTATCACATTATCCTTGTTGCGTGTTACTTTAAAAAATCATTTGTGCTCATCACGACTTTAAAATTAACATTTTATTAACATGACACTTATTATTAAATGCATTACTACAGAAGCACATGCATCCATATTACTAAACTTTTAATAACTACATATTAACAAAATCGGTTTCCTTTACAATCCCATGTACTTTTGCATTTTTATGTTTTTAAAAACATTATTCTGTAAAGAAGTCCATAAGCTTTGCCATACTGCCCAAAAGGTCCATTGCAAAACAAACAAAAAAAGGTTAGAACTCTTGTCAGGAAGGAAAGGAGGGAAGAGGAGGGAGGAGGAGGTAAGAGGAATAGGAGAGAAGGAGGGGTGGGGAGAGGGAGAGAGAGAGAGAGAGAGGGGAAGGGGGAGAGCAGTGACAATAGAGAGGAAGATAAACTACTGATTCTTGAGGACTTACTTTCCTTTGCCCTTATACCTCACTTAGTACTGAAAGAGGGAATATCCATGGATAAAAGAATGGGTCTGAACTTTTCACACATGTAGATAGATAATATAAAATTTCCTCATCTTGAAACTCCCATGAAATCTTTCCAAGGAGTTAACTCTACATGGAGAAAGTCACTGACATTTCTGCATTGTCTGAATGTGTTTCTGACATAGGTAATGGTAAACAAAAATCTGAAATATTTATTTCAGCTCTCAAATTCTGTGCCCAAGGAGAGAATCCTAATATACATATCAGTATTTACAGATAATATATTCATCCAGTCTCTTTACTAGGTTCTTTGCCCTGGGAATTGTTTTGATTTTTTTTTTTCTTTCTTTCTTCTCTCTTCCTCCTCTCTCTCCGTAGGACTTTCCTACCTCTTTTTCCTCTTATTTCCAGCTTAGGCACCTTTCTCCATCTCATTCTTTCTCTCTCTCTCTCTTTTTCTTCCATCCTCCCTCCCTCTTTTCCTTTTTCCTTCCTTCTTTCATTTATTTTTTCCTGAATATTATAGTCAATCTAATCTGAGCTAAATACTTATCTGGAGAAACATTTTTACAAATTAATATTTTTTAAACTTTATACTTCATAAACTTTATGCTTTATAATTTCTCAAGAATTTCTTTTAATCTGAAGAGGATCATTATAAATCAGTATGAATGTTAAAAGCAGGGCCTCCAAATGTGGAGTTGTTTTCCAGAAAACCATCTCTAGTTTGCAAATATGTTATATGCCTACTACAAATACATTCACACACACAAAGGCTTCCGCTGTTCATACAGATGCTTTAACATTTTCCGAGTGTGGCGCTTGCAATGAAATTTAATGTTTTTGTTCTAATTACATACATTTAAAGGAAATACAGAAAAATTTTATCTCTCTGAATAACTATCTGCAATTTAAAACATTATCAGCATAATTATTTTCATTGTACATATGATTCACTGATCTGCCATTATTAAATTTTTAAATCAGGTCTCAGCAAGGCATTTCCATTGCTTGTGATAAAAAATACAATATTAGAATGGAAATATTACTATGAAATGATTGACGTATTTATTACATTCATGATCTTCCTTTAAAAAAAATCTCCAGTCTCCTAATTTTCAAACATAGGCTTTAATAACATATTGTTTAACACATAACTTTTTACTATTATGTTTAGATTTTGGATTTTTAAATAAAATTTTGTAAATTTTTTTTATTATGAAGTTTGAAACATGTCTACATATTTTTAAAGAAGTATTTGATTTCTGCTTGATTTCTTATATCATTGTTTGGGAATTATTTGAGCTCTGTTAATCAAAATATTTCATGCTTTTTATTTCATAGGGATTTTTTTCCAAAGGATAATTATTTTATGAACATACTAAGTCTGAAATTATACACATTTGTATGACTGTGTATTCTGAGCATTATCAGCAAGACATGATATCTTTAAGTAGTATCAATTATATCTCTCCATTAAAAAAATATGATGCTCATCAACAGCTGAAGCTTTTTTGTGTGTGACTTTTTCTTTTGCTGGAAAGTATTATTTGTTTTCATTCCTTCTTTCTGCCTCTTTGATATTTACCATTCACTATATTTCTCTTAAGTCATTATTTTTCTTGAGTGGTGAGTGACTCTTTCTTCTCTACTAGAAAATAATTTCAACAATTAGACTTGATCACTCTGTGAATGCAGACTTTCTTGAATTTCACTCAGTGGATATTATTTGGTCACCTGTTAGGTCCCAGGTCCTGTATTTGACCCATATCTTTTTTAAAAAATGTAACATTAAGTTATCTTCTTAAAAGTTACATATGTGAGAAGTCTGAATGGGGAGCAATACATAGACACAGAAATATTACTTTATCTAAAAAGTACATTTACTGAGGAGTATACATGAAATCCAACCTGAGGATATATCAAATCTCATTGATAACTAATAACAAAGACTCTTTAAACTAACTAAAATGAGGAACAGATGTGTATTGCAAATAGTGAAAATATATATTTGAACATTCATTTGTGAATAGTAAAATATAATATTATTGTAAAAAAACTATTGAACTTATTCTACATTTAACAAAATGTAAGTTATATTTTCATATATATGAAATCTGCATCATACTCTGAATCCAGTGGTGATTATGTTTGAATTTTTTACATTACAGTGTAAAAGAATGTTACCAAGTCTTGCATTTTTTGACTTTTTCATTAAAATTATAAAGGAAAATTTTTTTCAAAAATAATCAGATTCCTCAATTGTCTGAAAACCTTTTTTAAAATCATTTTCTTTCATGCATCTACCTGTCATTTTCTCCAACACTTTTTCTTTTACTGTGATTTTTAGCACATCTCGGATCATTTTTATAAACTTGATGAAATTCTATTTTTGACCGTATTTGCAATTTCACTTTGCCATTGATTTACATTGTATATTGATTGCGAATCCCACAATCAGCGAGAAACTAATTCACAAGCAGGTTGATGTTATAGGTAAGAAATAGAATCCACAGCTGATAAAAAGATTTTTTAGAGCAGACTAATTTAATAAGTTATCATTTAATGATATTTGCCTCTCAAGATTCATTTTGCTTCAGTACATAGCAGGAATTCAAGTAAAGAATTCTAATATAATGAAGGTGCCTATAGCTAGAGAGAATAAGACAGTGGTAGGGTGAGTCAAGGGCAGGACCAGAGATTCCAGACTCCAGAAAGATGGGGGAAGAAAAAGGCACAGACAGTTAATGTATTTGTAAAGCAAATTATGTAAATGCTGTTACATAATGGTTATATTTGTAGTAGCAGAGATGTATGTATGAGGTGCTAGAGATGTAAGTAGAGGCAAATCTAACATACTAAAAAGAATGTATTTTATCACAAAGGGAATGAAAAATCATTGAAGTTCTCCATTGAGATGACTTAATCAGATTATGTTTCAGATAGAGACTTTGTCGGCAGCAGGATGAATTGACCTAATGAAGAAAAACTGGAAGAAAAGAGACAAGTTAGGAAGTTACAGCAATCATTAAGGTTGGGTGGTGTATTAGGTTGCCATAACACAAGAAATTAACAATCACAGGAGGTCAGTAAAAAAAACCAACAAAAGGATTAATTTGCTATGTAAAAAGCAAAATAAGCAAGGCATTAATTATATGTCAAAAGTCCTACAAAAGGAAGTGTTAAAGGCAAATAAATTTATGCCTTGAGAAATTAAAAGACAATAAAGAGAGAGGATGAAAAATGAAAGTTGGAATAGAAGAAACAGATTTAGGGCTAATATATGTAGAATCTAAAAATCTTCTAGCAAATATAGATGAGAATATACAGCAAGAAAATGGGCATATGCATCTGAAGCACATTTGTGAAAACCGTGCTGGGGATTTGTATGTTTGCTGGTCCTTTTCTGATAGGTATTATTGGTATGAAGGAAAGAAAATGCTAAAAGTATTTGAGGCATATATATGTACAAAACAATAAAAATAAGAAAGAAAACAGGAATCGGTCTTGTAAAATATGTTGGCAAAGAATCTAAAGAAGTAAAGAATTTAGTCAGGAGGCTGTGATGGACAACATAAATCATACTCTAAATTTTTCTGTAAGAAAATATGATAGGGCATCGAATGCAATGACAAATTGGGAGATTAATGACTTCCTTGTGAAGATGTTATGTGAGAGATGAGAGAAAAGCTCAGACTGAAGTATGTTAAGAAGAGAGAGTAGATAATAAAATGCTGCCTTCTATTTTATGGAAAGCTCTAATAGGGTACAGATATATGGGAGGGTTCATTGTTTTCCTTTGGAAAGGCCTGAGCTTCCTTCTAGATTGGCTTAAACAGAAAAATAGCAATAAATTCAATATATTAAAACAGGTTTTAAATGGATTAGGTAGGAATTAGACCAGAAAAAGCAGTGGAGGAATGGGCATAAGAAAGAGCCCTCTGAGAAGAATGCACATACATGTGTGTGTGGTGTGTGTGTTTATAGAATTAATTTTTAGCGCAAAAATATTGAAACTGTTGAAGTTCTTTCCCAATGAATTAAATTTTCTAGAAGAAAGTAGGAGATGCTTATACAGGTAAGCACTCATATCAGCAGAAGAATGGTGTACTAATATCATTGAAATGTATGAAACCGCAGAAGGAATTGTGACGATTGCCTTACACATGTTAGAAATCATATCTGAAGTCATCCAGCAGTACTG
This sequence comes from Pteropus vampyrus, assembly GCF_000151845.1. NCBI lineage: Eukaryota > Metazoa > Chordata > Mammalia > Chiroptera > Pteropodidae > Pteropus > Pteropus vampyrus. The sequence continues at coordinate 3,220,412 of NW_011888802.1, read as the reverse complement.
GAGTCACTAATCATTATTAACTTATTAGAATTAGAGCTAAAAAAAGCAGACCATAAGAGAAAGCTTTAGAATTTTTCAGGCATAATTTCTCCTCTTTTTGTTAACCAAACATCTGATATATGCCAATTCTGGCACATACCAATAGAGAATAAATGAATCCAGCAAAGGTTATCTCCACAGAGGGCTGCCCTAAATGGTAAATCAATTCTTGGCTTCATTTTTCTTAAATTCACTCTGTCTACAGAGCAGGGGCAGGCACTGACACCAGTCATGAGGACCAGGACGTAGAAGTAAATCTGAGATAATAGGTCAGGCTGCATTTGCTATGCCCTCAGTGGACATCTGTCTATGAGAAAGCCTACATCAAATATGCTATCTAAAAACAGTGAAATTATAGAGTAAAGGAATCATCCTGAGGGTGAAAATTCCTGCTGGAATTTTTTTCATGCAGAAAACAGAATAGAAGAATAGAAGAGTCCAGAAGCTGTCTTCTGAGGATTTGATCTTACACTGAATGTCATTTTCTGTGTGGAAGAGCATAAATGTCCAGAAGGCCTTTGCAGCTGATTCTAAGAATGCAAAGGGAAGATATGAGAATACAGATTCGATGTTGATAAACAAAAAAGCTTAAGACAGAACCAACCAATCATGCCCCTAATACCTCTCTTTCTCTCTCTCTCTCTCTCTCTCACTCACACACCCACACATGGTACAGTTGGAGAGAATTCTCAGTTTTTCAAATTAGATAATCTCCCACCCATTTGATGCCTTCCTATCATTCAATAGGCCTTTAAATTTTCTTTTCTCGACCATTGGAATAGCTTTCCCAAAAGATGTCCGGGTAGTTCTATTTAGAATCACTGTCAGATGCTTCTCACGAATGAATAACTATCTGATTCTAATGCATTTGTATACTGCTGACAGAAATGGCAACAGTCATTGTAGCCATCAACAACATATGACAGTTAATACAAATTCCATCCCCCCGCACTTATGTGTTCTCTTCTTCACAACAATGTTCATGCCTGGCATCTCTTTTTATTTGTGACATTGCCTTAAATGTATGTTTTCTATCTATCATCTTTAGAACAGAACTCTAATACAAATGTTCAGCTGTTAAAAACAAGTACAACTCTATGGGGCTGTGTCCAGCATCTGTTCTCTATTTGGGGCTTGTACCATACTGCTAGTTAGGTATCTCATTTAAGTTGCCTATAGCATAATCTGTACATTAAAACTTAATAGCTCTTTTTTCTCCAAATGACCAATTTTTCTAGAATGTACTTTGAAACTTCTATTTACGGTCAACAAATGTTCCTCTGAATGTTACTCCTTGTTTTTATTAAGATATTGCTGTAATCTACTGGTTCTAACTTTTTTTTTTTTTACCATGTAACAGTATTATTGTTCTTTTATGTTCTGTATAACTCAGGATATGGAGGTGGCACTGGTATCACCCTTGCTTCCCAAGACCACTTTCAAAATACGGCTTTTTATCATGTGTTAAAAATTCTGGTTCCACTGAATGAATATAATGTTAAATGTTTATTGCTTTCCCATGACTTTTATATAAGGATTATATATTTACCTTCTGTTAACAGTCTATCATTTTTTAACAGTTTAAACTTCTGCATTGCTTTCCTCTATTATGTTAAAACTCCTATTATTAAGATATGTTATTTAAACATCTACGTGAATGGCCCATCCTTCACAATACTTCTCTTCCATTCCACTTCGATAACCCATATCTAGTCTTAGAATTTTTTATCATTTCAAATTGAGTCTTCTTAAATCACAGACTTAAACAAGTTATTGTCTAATTACAACCTCTTAACTTGCAGCATGCTTAATGAAGTATACTTTCTTCAATTGTTTTTTCACTTCATTAGGTTGCCATTCTCTAACTACCTATGTAGACCTTATCCATCATTTATTTTATTTTCTTAAGTTACTTTTATTGATATATTCTGAGTACATTTGATTACCTAACAAAATATTATACTTTTATCACGTTATATCAGCTCTATTAAAAGCTAACCATCTGTCTTAACTACATGCAAGAAGCAAAGTGCTTCTAAAGAAAACAAAATCACATAAATTGGAATAAATTATGGCTTAAATTGTTCATTGTCAATCTCAACTAGGTCTTAAATTTTCTACCAATATCACCATGATGATAGATCTAGGCAGCCTAGAGTAAAGTTTTGGATGGTGTTAAGAGTTTTGGTCAAAGCAAGGTCAGAGGTTCCAGCAAAAGTCTTAACATTCAGGTATTAAGAGAGGCTGAATGCAGTAAGAGAAAATCCATAGATATGAAAACAAAAGGGTACTTGCATTGTAGTGGGTAACTTTCTGTAATTGGTTTTCCTTTTCATATAGCCACTCATTTTATCACTTTGACCGCATGTGTGGTAGGTAGAATAAAGTCCCCCAAAGATGTTCACATCTTAATCTTTGAAACCTGAGATTAGGTTAGCTCATGTAACAAAAGGGGCTCTGCAGATGGGGTTAAGTTGTGAACATTGAGGTGGGGCAGTTGTTTTGGATTTTCTGAAGGAGTTAAACCTATTGCATGGTCATGCACATTGAAGAATACTTTTTGGCTGAGTCCAGAGTCAGAGAGATGCAGTGTTAATGCCTTTGAGAATGTAGGAAGGAACGTGGATGGCCTCTGGAATCTGGAAAATCAAGTACCCTGGACCCTCCAAAAAGGTACCTGAGACTGCCAAAACCTTGATTTTAGCTCACTGAGGCCCATGTCAGACTTCTACAGAACCATAAGATAATAAATTTGTTTTTTTTTTTTAAGCTACTAAATTTATGGTAGTTTTGTTACAGCAGCAATGGAAAGCTACTAAATATAAAACTGAATTAAACCCAAAGTACTGGTTTTAGATCTGAATAATAATGTTATGTTGGCTCAATCACTAGTACATATCTGACTACAGAATTTTTATGAAAAGGCAAGTTAATCAACCACTCACATGTGATAACTGATGAGATACAGTGTCTATATCACTTCCACTTCAACACAATTTAGGCAATCAAATCTTTACTGTGATTTTGAAATGATAACACACTTTAATTACTATGGTTTTATGAAATGTCTTAATATCTAGTAAAAAAAACCATACCTATTTATATATTTTATGTTTATAGTTGACCTAGCTATTTGTGAATTTTTATTCTTCCACGTTTATTTTTTAAAAAGTTTATCAAGTTTCAAAATACATATTCAAATGGAATTTTATTAAATAAAATTGAATTTTAAAATTAGAAAAAAAAGTTTATAATATCATGTCATTCCATTCAATAAAATGGGGTCTCTTTTTTTTTTTTTTTTCCTAGTAATTTATTTTAAAATGTTTTAGAGTTTTCTAAATGCAGTTCTTATGAATTTTTAGGTTCTAGATTCTTGTTTTTATTGCTATAATAAATAACATATTTGGCTATCAAAACTTTGTCAGAAAATCAGAACCAATCTGAGTGGTAGAGAATAAGAGATTTATTGTAGATGTAAACATTTACTGAGGTGTGAGGCCTGACTTCTAGATGGCTTTTGCTTCTGCATATGGTATCGGGTTTGAAATATCTAAAAGTCAGCCAAGGAAGCAGCTATGAAGGAAGTACGGATGTGAAACAGGGAAAAGTAAGACAAAGTGAAACCCATGAGGACAAACTAAAAGCAGTAAGGATGAGGTAAAATTTTCAAGAATAAAGAAGAACATACTTACCTGAAAAAGTGAACCTGCATGTGTCTCTCACCACCTTCAAACTCAATGATGCAAGTGAAATTCAGTAGACAACTAGCATCCTTTGCTGTGGAACTGGAGATGCCCATGTGCCTGGCCTAGGACTTATACAATCTATAGAAGGAGATTCAGTGGTAGCTGGAAAATCTGTGGACTTAGATGCCACTCTACACCAACAAGATTATTTAGCACATCATTGACAATGTGCTTGGGCTATCACTGTGCTCGAGTGCTGGCATCAAATTTCACAGCATGAAAAGTGGCTTCTACTTTACTTCAATCTTTCAAGTCTCTTACTAATTTCTATAATGGCTGATCATAGACTAGACCTAAAAAGAAATTTTTCAAGATATCATTCCAACTTTGTTAGGCTGGTAGAATGAAAATCCACCACAGCATCTAATTTTTTAAAATTATATTGTATTGAATTTTTAATGATAAAGTAAAATAATATTGCTTTTTAAGTTGATCTTGTATGTATTATCCTTTTGAACTCAGCAATGGAAATTGCTGATTCTGTATCTGGTTTTACAGATACTCTTCAAATAATGATCAATTATCTCTTACTTTGTCATCCTAACCCCGCTGTTGATTTTGTTTTTCTTCCTTATAGCATTGGGCAGGACCTTTAAGTACTGGCCAGGACTATGTTAGTTAATCATGATAGTGGTAATCCCTGTCTCATTCTTAAATTTAAAGAGAATACGTTTTAAGCATGTTGAAATAGAAAACTATCCTGGATTATCTGGCAGCCCTAAATGTGATCACAAGTGTCCTTGTAAAAGAGAGTCACACTCTGATTCAAGTAATGAAGATGAAAAGGTGATGGGATGTTAGAGGCAGAGATTGGAGTAATGAACTTTGAACATGGAAGGAAGGCCTATAAACCAGAGAATACAGTGATACAGAAACTGGAAAAGGCAAGGGAACAGATTACTCTCACAGAGCCTCCAGAATGAACCAGCCCTATTGACACCTTAATTTTAGTCCACTGAAATTAATTTTGGATTTCTGTTCTCCAGAAATGTAAGACAAGAAAATTTGTGTTGTTTAAATCTACTGCATTTGTAGTAATTCATTATAGCAGCAATGGGAAACTAAAATAAGTACCACTAAAAGGAAGCCAAAAAAAAAAAAAAAAAAAAAAAGGCCAGGCACAGAATCCTACAAAATTATAGATAGGTTGTGCCAAGGAGTACAGACTAAAGTCAAATTAGCAAATACAAATGGATCATTTTTTTTTTTTTAAGAAAACCTATTTCCAGTAGTTCAGATTGGTGGAAGCTAATGGAGAATTTACAGTAGGTTGAAAGGGA
>NW_011888802.1:3179295-3215239 GCF_000151845.1 Pteropus vampyrus | reverse complement strand
TATTTGTAGACATCAAATCTTTTACCTGATCTTACTTGAAAAAAAATGAAATGCCAAGTCGATTAAATTCTATCCCTTTTCTTCACATTTATAGTCATGGTGTTTTAAAGACTTAGTTTAAGCAATAGCACAAACACAGGTTTTGGTAACTGTTCACTTCACTTGAAACGAGTTTACCCAATAATTAGTTTGCCTAGAGGCTAGTTCCCCACAAATAATCAAATGTATTTGAGGTACAACCTTAACCTTTTCGGAGTTTTATATATTTGAGTATTCGCTTGCTTCATGACCAGAACAATTGAACTTCTACCCCCTCTCTTGAGTATTTTGAATGAATTTGTACATGCTAAAATAAAAAATAAATTAAAAATGTTTTGATGCAAAATACAATTATAATATCTATGAATAAACGTTATTAAATTATTATAAAATAAATAATGAAAATATTGAAATGAAATAAAGAATATGAATCATAAAATAATATCAACTTTAAATATTAATAATTAGAAAATTGAAAAATAATTTGTAGAAATATAAAAAGCAAAATGTTAAAATGACATGAATTTTGAGATGAAAGAATTGAAGGGGTAAAGATAGACCCTTAATCTCCAGCCTTTATCTCTGTTAATAAAGATGCATATATGCATAAATTATTCTTCAGGGAAAAAAAATCTTGCAATAATGAGAACTCTCTCCAAGGAATGCCCTGGCTATGCATTTGGAACCTGAAATACTTGAACTTTTACTGGGTCATATGAACCCACGAAATATGAATGTTAATAGTTGTGCCCATGTGTGTGTGTGTGTTTTAATCTGAAAATTAATCGCTTTATTCAGCTTATCAAAGATAAATAACTAAAGCCATTCCACTGTGTAGCAGAAACTTCCTAAAATGTTTTTGATTAAAAAATTAGTTTATGGGATTTTAAGTTATGATTTTATATATCAAATCGTGTGTTTAGAATCATGGCAATACGTCTTCTGTAAAAATTTAAATCGATAACTTCTCAAGAACAGAACATGTAATGTATAGATCTAAAAACCAATATTCACATTTTGAGAGAGAATGTTTTGTAAAGTTAGAGAATCTCAGCTGCAGATGTGGGCACTTAACTGTTCTGAAATCTGGGGAAAATGACCATTTTAGCTATCTCAACTGAATAAAATGTGAATTAATCACAGTCCAACTGAAAAAAGAACAATTTGAATTTATCTTCAAAATGTTCAGCAGACACTTGGAAGAAATGATTCCAAAAAATGATTTCAAACTCCAAAAAGATGAATTAAAGATGGCCTTTTCGAGGTCTCAGTTGAATGCCCAAAATGCTGGGTGAGGTCTTTCCTTTCTGATTACTTAGGGACTCCAAAGACTTGCATCATTGCGTAACTTCTTTGTCATTCAGCTCTCCTCTCTGTACGGAGCAATCTTTCCTTAGTTCTGTGTGGGCATATGATTTTCCCCCCCAACCCCCCACTTTTTAAATTGCTCTTTAACAGATCTGATTTTTTGGATGATAATCTTCACATTTTTGTTTGTTTTTAATGCTCGATACAGGAGCATTTAAAAATAATCTGATAAAAGTTTCATTTTAAGATGGTGTAATAGGAGCTTTAAAAGTTTCAGTGATTTTTCTGTGGACACAGCCTAACGCCTTAGCCTAAACTAGAATATAATTTACATATCTTGATTTTTATTTTGGGAAAGAGAAAAGAAGGGAGGATGGAGTTCAGAGGGGTAAAAAGGAAGAATCGCATGACACTCTTGAAAGGAGTAATTACTACAATTTACAGAAACAGAGCATTTAGGATTTTTTTAATGAACACTATATTCTCTTAAAATCTTAAAATCATTGGTACTTTAGTCCTAATCATTTAATCCATAAAAGTAAATCTAATAAAGTAAGCTTATAAATGGATTTCCTTTCAAGTTGTCCTGAACATTCCCATGTTATTTGCAGACAGTAAAATCTTCATAGAACTTTTAAATTAAAATCTAAAGTGTGAAATATATCATTCAGTTACACATTTTAAATAGAATTGCCAAACTGAAGTTTCAGAATCTCTAATCTAGCTAAACATCTTAATCATTATATTTTAATTTTAAATAGATTTTATCCCTAATCAAAAAAATATCATTAGTGGGTATGTAACTTCCATCATCATCTCTATATTTTAATCTGAACTGCTCCAGGGTTAAGCAACTCTTAACCTTAAGGATATAATTACAACATTGCAAGTAAATTGGGATTAACTCAAGTGAATTGAGATTAGCAGCTCTGGTTACTAAGGTTACTTATTTGACAGATAATTTTTGGTGGGATAAAATATGTTCAGAGCAATAATTTTCACACACACACATGTACATGCACAAAACCAATTTTTTTTAGTAATCAGTTAACTGGGGTCGCAATTGTGGTCTTATTGTTCACAACCCCATGCTCAAGTCATATCAACACCTTAGTCTTGTGTTTGAGCTGTGAAAATAAGCATGTCTAAATCTCTCCCCACATAGGCACTAAATAAGTTAATTTTTATAATCAGGACAAATTTTATATTTTACAGTGTTAGAATTTAGTTTTCTATTTGACCCTAATAATAGTTGGTTATCAATCCCCCAACTGCAATATATTGCAAGACTGAATAGTTTACTTTAAAGGGTTGTTAAACATATTATCTTATAAATTTTAATAAAAAGGGTCTATATGATGCTAATCATTTATAAGATTCTTAATAAGAATGGTTCTGTTATTGCTATGCTACTTGAAATGTTAGTCTCACATTAAATGTATCTGAATTCTCAAGTTTTATGTAAGAAATTAGGTACTTCAAATAAATTCTACACGTTTTATCTAATTTTTTTTAATTTTCAAAAATTTAAGTTTGTTGTCATGCTGTAGTTTGAGATTTGCTCCTTTAAGATTTGGCAAAACCAACTCAATTTATTTTGGTATATTTTGTGGGTTTTATTATTTATTTGTTTGTTTGTTTATTTTTTGCTTTTGACATTTATAAGCACCAAACATTTATGTTTCTTGCCCAAATCACCAGCCAATTGCCTGGAGCAATGTTGACTTTAGCCACCTTCTAACTTTGTACTATAGTATTCAATCCTTTTTTTAAATTTTAATTTATAAGACTCAAGTATACAGTACATTGTTTAGACACTTATATAGTTTATAAAACGATCCCCCTGATTGCTCTTTCTCTCCTCTGGCTCTCTATCTAGCCATTACATTACTGCTGACTGCATTTCCTATGCTGTGCTCCCCACCTCCATGCATTATCACTAATGCATACCTCTCCAGGCACAGCTCCAGTCTCTCCTCTGAGGAACAAACATTCTTCCTGGTGAACAATAAATAACATTTGTGTTTTCTAGGCTAGGCTAGTCTCCAATTTCTCAAGTTTTCAAAATATCAATTTATTCTTGAGCTGTCTAAAAATAGTATATTTCCTGCCTTTATTGTATTTCCATGACAAATCCTGCTTATTTTGCAACATGTTTGTCTTTGTTCATTTTCTATTTCCTTCACAAACATCTGAGATCTTTTGGTGAAGACTTTGTCTTATCCACGTTTATTTAGTACCTACACTTTCTTAAAGTCATAGGGCCCACTGTGGAAAAAATGATAGAAGAGAAGAAAAATGAAAAAAGGAGAAAGAGTAGCATGGATACATGTCGTTACACATTTGTCAAAAATTCCTTGAATGTACAACACAAAGAGTGAATAGCAATGTAAACTATGGACATTGTTTAACAATAATAATGTGTTAATATTGGCTTATCAAATGTAACCAATGTATCTCACTAATGCAATAATTTAAAAATAGGAGGAATCAGGGAATGGGTCGGGGATTGACGGAACTGTGAGAACTCTGTATTTTCTGCTCAGTTTTCTGTAAACCTAAAACTCCTGTAAAAAAGTCTATTAATTAAAAAATAGGATAGAGGAAAGAAAAAAGAGGGAAGAAAGAGAAAAGAAGAAAGGCAGAAAAGGAGGAAAGCAGGAAAGAAGTAAATAACCAGTTTAAGAATACTCATAATCCAGGAGTTTTAGGAAAAACATGTCACACATGCTAAAAGACCTGGAAATGTTTCATGTTGAGAAAAGAACACATTGTATGAAATTAGATTTATTTTATATGGCTAAAAATAGATTAAAACAGTGAGTAAAAATTAAAAAAGAGACAGATTCAGTTTAACAAAATAAGATTTTTAGTATGATTTCATATAGGAGTTTTCAATTTAACTTAAATATGAATACCCAGAGACCTCATGACTCCATGTCAAGTATGTTGCAATCTTCATATGGTAAATGCTGAATTGTGTCACAATAAACTTTTCTTTTTATACATGTTCAAGGAATTTAATTTATGTCTTCCTTTTTTGGATTTATAATTTAGAGATGATAGATAGATATTTATATTTATTTGTGTATCTTATTAAATTATAAATTTCTTCAAATCAAATGTTCTTATCTTACTCATCCTTGAGATACCCCTCAGTGCCTTATGTATATTTGACGTGCAAAAATGCAATATTAACAGCAATTTAAAAATAACTATGAGATGGTTTGTTAGGCAAGAAAACTTTGATTCATTTCAGTATTGAAAATGTTTTATTATGTTTCTACTTTCCCTGTTTCACCTGACAAGAATTTAAGGTATTAGGTATATTGGCAAGTTGATAGTACTATTTGTATTAATTTAATTTTATTTTTTCTCTTCAGATATATGCTTTATATCTATAGTTATTTATGGCTACTATTATTATTATTATTATTTTAAAAGTTCTCATATTACCTATAAAAACTTCTCATCTCTACCTGATTGTAGGCTGTGTTTTAATTCTTCTCTTAATCCTTTTTTTATTCGACATTTCTCTGGGCAGTTCTTTCTACCTATCCCAGGCTTCCAACGACAGCCATTTTTGATTCTGAGTTTTTGTTTCCCTCATTTTTGTATGATTATTACCAACACTGAAATAAGCAACTTTGTGTGTTTTCTAGGAATGAGTCCTTCCAAAAGGAGCTTTGGTCTCTCTCTCTTCTATTTCTCCTAGTCTGTGGCAAAAGCTTTTCTCAAGGAATCAGTGTCATTGTCTTAAACCAAAGTTAGAGTTTCAATGTAACTCATTAAAATTTTAAATCATTGGCAAATAGTTTGATTCCAGATGGACTAGAGAGTGACTCTGTTACTTCTCTTTCCATTATGCAATACCATGTATCCCAATGGTGCTCAGGCCAATAGCCTCACTATCTCACGCTGTTTGATTTCCCTCTTTACTTTCAGACAGGCATATTTTATGAGAGTAGTTCTTATCTACTTGCAAACCTACTTCTTTGTCTTTATTATCAGAGTCAGTATGGACTTCTCCTCATCTTTAGTCGTGTCTTTGAATGAGGAAGTGAAAAGAAAACATCAAAAATTAAAAATATCAACTATTTTTCTTCATAATATGTCAAAAATAAATTACTAATATAAAATTATTTCTAAAGAGGCAATTATGGGAAAATTAAGTCCATTAAAAACAAAGAGTGTAGCTATAATATACAATATCAGGGCATCCTTGATTGATTAATGAAAACAGTTGTGCCTCTGGGAGTAGCCCTGTGTGCAACCACATCCAGCATATTGATAATGAAGAAAATAAAATGGAATAAACATCACTTAAAATGGAGGCAGAAGGCCATGGAGGAGGTGGGTCCTACGCATATTTCAAGTCCCATTTCTTGGAAATACTGTTAAGTTGCTGACTTATTGCTAAACTCAGCTCAAGGCCAAAAATCAAACATCCTGGATTCATGATTGCTACATGGATGTATATGGAGTTTACTTCCTCTTCATTGTGATGACCAGACCATCTGCATCCTTCACCTTGAAAGCAACCAATCCATTTTGACATCCAGTGTCCTTCATTTACATAATAGGCTAGCCAATCCCAGTGGAACTAGCCAATATCCTTTACTTACATAGAGATAAGAACCGCTCTTATGGTTTTGCCCTTTATAAACCTTACCTTTCTTTGTTAAAGTACAATTTAGGTTACTACCTGAATCTTTGCCTTTGATTGTAATCTCCCCCATGCTCAAATAAACTGTTTTTATTCTTCATTACAACCTAAACCTAATTTAATATTAGATTTAACAAATAATATTAGGGAACTGGTACAATGACATAGTGTTCAGGGAACTGGTACAGTGACATAGGCAGAAGTGGCTAGAGGATAGGACTAGAGGAAAAAGTCCTGATTCCTCATGCCCTGCTCATGCTGATCAGGCAACCTAAAGTGTCCTGGAAGCCTGGTGATTGTTCGAGGGCTACTAACCCCTTTACACTTCTTAGGTCATCAAAGAACTCAAAGAGGCTGGCTTTGGGGCGGAGGAGCGGCTATAGCATCCAGGAGCTTAAAACTGACAGTAGATGACCAGTCATGAAGTCCCTTAGAGTGGTTAGGATCACTGACCCTTAGCGATTAGCACCAGTGAAATAAGCAGATAATTCACACCAAAGTGTATTTTAGAGAGATAGCAAATTCCAGAGATTAAAGCAAACGATCTTCACATTTTCCTACATGCCCCTCTCATAAAGTTATCTGAACCTCAACTTCATATGGATTCCACCTGGAGAAGAGAGATGATAGATCTCTGAGGAAATAAATTTAGTTCCATGACACAGCAGAGACTCAGTTATTATAGGAAGAGCTATTGGATTATTGGATTGGCAAACTTCTCCTAATCAGACTAATTCTTACTCTTGCCACACAGGGTATTTGGACTTATCAGGGAAAGAAGATTGGATACAGATAAATATAGTTACTTCATAGTAGTGCAAGTAATTTTTAAATTCATGGTGCAATAATCTTTTGAAAAGTCTTGTTTAAATTCACAATATGTCACACCTAAAATAAAAGGCTTTCACCTCCCATATAGTTTTTTGCTTTGTTTTAAGCTTCGCACTAAACATCCTTTAAACTAAATATTGGTATTATAAAACAGTATTTTAAGGAAACTTCAGTTTCATATTATATTTCGTAACTCATATCCACAAGAGTTAAACATTTTAAAATGTGATTGAGGCCGAAGATGATCATATTACATGAAACTTTATTTTAATAGCTTTTAAAAAGATATATACTTTTTGACATTTTGATTTATCACTAGGCAAATTTTTTTGTTTAATGGAATATTTTGTGTATAAATACATTTTTATTAACTAAATTGTCTAGACGGAGTATTTTTCTTAGTTTTATTTCTTACATTTCTTCATTAATATATAGTTTTATATCAAATTAATTAAGCTACTACCAAATTGCATATTATACAAATATTTTCTATAGCAAAAGAAATAAGATTATTAACCCATTGTATTTAGGTATCTAAATAATAAAATATAATAAATATTAATTAATTAGTATATTATATAATAAATATAAATATATTATAGTAAATATAATTGACGTTTCATGAATTTGTTCTTTTATCTCCCAACTCATTTATATTGTACTTATGCTTTCAGTGACAACTTATTTCCTTCCTTTGCTCTAACTTCATTCTCTGTTTTTCCAAACTTCATGTTTTCACTCTAGTCTGAGACTGGAAAGCTTGTATGATCCTGGGTATCTTAATTTATTTCTCTATGCCTCAAGTTTTAGCTGTATAATGGGAAAACCATTATCTCCCATCTCATAAAGTTGAAATAAAAAAATAAATGAAGTAAATTATGTAGAGATCTTGAAAAGTACTTGAAACAAGGTAAGGAAACAATTTGTTATAGTTATTACTATTATTATTTGATACTTTAATTTTCCAATTAAAAGGACTGAATTTTCTCTGTGTGTTAAAATTCTAGCTAAATAAAAGCTATAAACATGTCATATACTTTTATGAGTAAACATGACTAAACTTTTTATTGAAAATGGTTTTTGACAGTTTCAGACTAAGAAAATGATTACCAGTGAAACTTCTGTGTAGGTCTCCATCAATATCCACCGAAAATTGATTTCTATATTTTAAAGAACAGGTACCACTAGAAATAATAAAACTAAACTTCTTAGTTGAAGTATGGGAGAAAGAAAATATATGAACCGTTATTGAAATATATTATACTACTCAGATCTGAGTAAGAAACTATAACAAATTTTAAAGCATATAAAAACAATCTTTATGGAAGGATAGAAAGCATTAATGAGGTTTCTCTTATCAATTTAGGTTTAAAATGGAAATGTTTTGAATAATGACTTCAATCTACAGCACATTACAAAGATTCTGGCAGGGTTTATAAACAAAGCAAAGAGGTTATATTTTCTGTTACACTGCCTCCTTAATGCATTATGTTACCCACACTGTCGTGATTATCTCAGGGTTATTTTTTCAACTACCTAGCTACATGAAATTTATATTTTAAAATAAAATGAAAACAAGAGAAATATTTTCAGAAAGTGTGATACCAATATGCACATGAACTACGGCGTCCTTCCTCTACCACCCTTCCCCTTAGGGCCTTTCTTACATCAACTATAACCTCTAGGATTTGTTTGGTGTCCTCTTTCTCTCTGGAGTAGCTATTTTGGCTTTTTGTATAACTTCTTTGCATCTCTTCTGTGTCTCAAGAATTAGAAGTATTTTTGTTTGTAATATATATGTCAGTTCTATATAAAATTGTAGTAACTACCACTGCTGTACATTTACCATTGCCAAGCATGTTGCTAACCCTATTTATACATTTTATGTGATTATTACAACAAAATTGCAAAGTATTATTTTTAACCATGTAAAATTGTCATCTCCTAAATAAAAATTATTTAATATTGGCAATTCATGTGTTTTACTTAATATTCTTATGACAACTTCAAAAATATGGAAGGAGTTGCTTATGACTGAGTTACTCACTAATGGTCATTCGTTTTGGGTGACAGTTGCTTTTCATCTTGATTATAGATTAAAGCTCATGAACTCTAGACCATTGTACGCAAGGGTCAACCATTTCTTGTTTAAACATGAAGTATTTTGTTACTCAGACTATTGTTATTAGTAAACTTTTATAGGAACATTCAATAAAATAAAGTCTTTATGATAGACAGAATAATGGCCTCTTTAAGATGTCCAAGTACTAATTCTCCAAACCTGTGAATATGTTTCTTTACATGGAAAACAGGACTTTGTAGATGTGATTAAGTTAAGGATTTTTAAGAGAAATTTCCCTGGATTACTTGTGTGAGTCCAATACGATCATAAGGGCATTTTCAAGAGGGAGAAAGGAATGTGAAAGTCAGAGAAAAAGATGAATCGACAATCAGAGAATAAGAGAGATTTGAAGATGTTACACTACTGACTTTGAAGATGGAAGATGAGGCCACAAGCCAAAGAATGTAGGTGGCCCCTAGAAGCTAGAAATGATATGGTAACTGATTTTCTGTTAAAGTTTCCAGAAGGAACAATTCTAAACTCCAGAACTGCAAGAAAATAAATTTGTATTTCAAATACTAAAATTGTGTAATTCATTACAATTGCAATAGGAAATTCATACAATTTTCTTATTATAAATTTACATAATGATTTATAAGCACATTGAGATACTAAATTATGTCACTTGAATTTAATAGCTCACTATATGATATTATGACACAGATATATACATTTCTATAAATGTATATATATGTAAAATCTAGAGGTTAGAGTAAATGTTCAAACTAATAAAATGAATACTTTTACTTCATTTTATCCTCCTGATAGATTTATAATTAAAGAAAGCAAACCAAACTTTAAAACTAAAGCTGTCACTTCTAGGCTTTATTGCAGACCTACTTGAATAAAAGTAAAAAAGAGAACTTCTTAGCCATACCTTTATTAGTATAGTTCTTGTCTTTCTATTTTGAAGCTCATACCAGAATGTGAATGAGGATCTGATATCTGGGTGTCATAAAATGGTTTGAATAAATAGTGGAAATAAATTATGGTGAAAAAGAACTAATCTCCCACAGACTGACGTAACCGTAGTTGCAAGTGATATTACTTTTTTATTTATATGCAAATTAGATGTTCCACTTGTGTTTCAAGAGTTTCTTAGATATCTAATTGGTATTTCTTATGCTATCTGGTAATATCTGAATCAGAAAAAAAAGCACACTTTATTTATTCATTTTAATACTGATCAATATTTACACTCCAATATGGAAGTTATCTCAGGATCAAAGATTACAGTTTAACAAGCTTTCTCAGTTTTTTACCCAACCTCTCAAAGTTGTAGCACTTTATCAATTTACCTTAGACTTCCATTAATATTCTTTATGTTATCAAAAGTATTTCCCTCTCTTCTGTACATTTCACTTTAATGCGTTTAGCATGGGGTAAAATTGTGAGATGGCAGTTGTATGGAGAAACCAGATCAGACTCTGGTTCAATCTCTTTGGCAAGACTCCATTTCCTTTTGCTTCTAATTATATATTTCTGTCACCTCATTTACTTCATTTCTGTGTTTTTTCCTAAATTTTATTAATTTTGACTTTTTTTTCTTTAACCCATTATGAAATAGTACTTTATAATTTGATCAATTTTGTGGGTATGCTTTTCTGGAATAATTTTATTGTCTGTAAGAATATTACCATATTTATCCTCATTTTTAAATTAATACATTACTAATAGAATAGACTTTCCTATTCTCCTCCTAATTCTTTATTTAATTTCAAAATAATTGTGCATGAGATTGACTTCTAACTATTTTTACTCATTGTTACATGAGTTTTAGTAGAGGCAGAATCCAGGAATTTTTTAAAAATTACATTTTTCTTACTGTCAAGTGTAAAAACAGTAATAGACTTAAATTAATATTGAAAGTTTCAATGAATAATAATAATATGAAACATTTTGAAACTAGGAAATATTAAATATAAAAAATTACTACCAGAATAAACAGATCATGCAAGCAGAAGCCTTATTTCTCTTTTCATTGCTTTATATCTAGTATCTAAACTATAGTTTATCTTTTTAATGGACTGACTTATTCACAGAAAATATTGTAAATCAAGGGGGAAAATTAGTCTTTATTGATTACAGATCACATTATAATGTCTATTAATATCTAAATGATAACAGGCAAAATGAATGATTAAATAAAATAAGCAATTTAGTGTTATTATAATGATGCATAAGTTTTAGAAAAAATATTTAAGCTTAATAGTTCTCTACTTTTAAGTACTAGATTAGATCAATATTACCTGGATACTTCAAGTAGAGGTTGTGGTTTAACTATTTGTAAAGCATTTGTAAGAATAGCATTATAACATTCGAAAAGTTACATGAAAAGAAACTATGTCTACATTTCACTAAATTATTTGGAAAAATGTTCACATATAGAAGAATTAAACTGTCTTGAACAGATGAATTTTGCAATGCTTCATAAGTTTTTTCCTTTAATACCAGTCTCCTCTGTACCTAACATTACCTCATGATCATATCTGCCTCATTGGTAGTCTATTCTTTAACTTTTTTGTGCATTTAGAAATGTGTCAAAATCTCCTCAGTTACATATCATGAAACAGACAAAGAAACTTTAAATATAACATTTAAACATGGGCCAAGTAGCAACTTGTAACAGCAACAAAGTGTGTCTGAAAAGGTGAAGTAAAAGAGAGCCACAAGAGGGAAATTCCACAGAGGCTCTTTACCAAATATCACAGGGAATGTGGTTATTAAAAAAGATGAATCCATGAAGTCATTCTCTTTCTCTGTCTCTCTCTTTGTCTCTTGCTGTCCTTTCTCTCTCCTTTCCTCCCATTGGTTAAGAAGCTGTATCTAGCTGTATCAAAGGTGTAATTAGCATATACTTAAGTGTACTTTAAAGTATAAAATTCAGTAATATGACCTTGACATGTGTGAAATCAATATGATCCAGATAACAAATTTACCTTTCATTCCCAGTGTAATCTCTCCTCCTTGTGGCCTGGGCATAGTGACTTGCTTCTAATGAATGAAATACAGGAAACATAATTAGCATAAAACTTTTAAACATTTACCCTCAATAGTTGCATTCTCCAAATAAAAATTAGGTAATATTTACCTATTAAAGATATTCTGTATTTATTACTGGTATTTTTTTCTATGATCACTCATTTCATCTCTTTATTGGCTGAAATCCCTCTTTGGTTATATAATGTTTCCCGGGGTTTGGAAATGACATTTCTTGGATCTACAAAATATAATAATATGGATGCTCTTTTTAGTGTATAAATTTACTGAGCAAAATTTTAGGAACTGTAATTTCAGGAAGATATTTGAGGCCAATACTCAGACTCATATTCAATTGATGATTCTATGAAAGATAAGCGAATACAGAGAATGAAGAATTTCTCATGGATAACCTTGAGGTATAAAAACATATCAGTTTCATTTTCAATAATAGTATCTCCCTAATAAAATCTGGCTAAGTTAAATATTATATATATGTATACATACATATATATCAGGTTAATCTTAAGTAAAGAATAGGTGTGTATATATTTTTTACTTATAAACTTCTTTAAATTAAAATTAAGAAAATTTAAACTAAATTAAACTAAAGAGTGCTTTAAGAATTTAGCTGTTAGAATAAGAAAATGATATAAAATTTAATATAAATGTCAGTACCTAGTTTAGGTTACATTTTCCTTATTGTTTCTTAATAACCTCCTGATTCTATTAAAGCCATGGGGAAGTTTATTTGATAAGACACATAAATATTGACAAAGATTTTATTGATACTCTCAATATTAGAAGTACGTAATTCAAGTCTTTATGTAAGCCTGCAAATTTTATTTCCGTATCAGTCTTATATATGCAAAACATAACAAAATTCATCAAATATTTGAAATATACTTAAAGACTGACATTGTTGAAAACAGTTTTACAGATGGAAAATGATAATGTTAGTTAATAGATATGTAAATGAACTATACCTAGAATGGTGATCAATAGAATAATCTTAATGCAAAGGAAGACTTATTTGGTGTTATTCAGGACTTTTTCCTTAACTTTGTACAGTTCATTATTCTTAAAATAAATTATTCTCTTAAAAATAGAAAATATATCCATATTAATATAAGTAACTAAGAGAGTTAATAAACATGTTCAATGACAGAAGCAGAATATACAGTATTTGTTGTCAGAAACAAAGAATACAAGTTTAATAGCATAACATTTATGTAGATCTATAGTCAGGTCTTCAAAAAATAAAATAATAATAACTACAGCAACTATAAAGGAGCACAAATAGGGGTTGGCATAGAAAGAGGAAAAGATTTGGAAAATTGAAGTTTTGAGTCTTTAGAGAGCACTGGGCTATCATGGCTGACTTGGGAGAGAAAGAGGACTGAAGTGTCACCTCCCTATCACTAAGCCTCTAATAGGCATGGCTAAAACTGACATTATGATCTCTGCCTGAGAGGATGCCTGAGTGGTTTGCCATAGAGTTATCTATCAAAATTGAGTCACGCACTAAATTTTTTGTAAGTATAATGGGAAACTAAAATATCGGACTCAATATTTGTGTTCCAGACTTGTCCAGTGTGATCATGTAAAGAGTAGATAAACCTGCAAAGCCCCTAGAATTAAATTACTCTAGTATCACTGGTTGTCAGCTTTGATGACTTCATGACACAGATCTGGGTTATAGGGAGAGTAAGGTGATAAAAGCCTGCAAATTTTGAAACAAGTGGGATTTTTAAATAGAAAACCCATAAGTATGGGTGGATTTGGGGGTGGATTCTTTTATATATCACTAGTTCCTTCATTTTGTTGGAAAGATTGAATTTACTATTGACCATATCAGACCTAGAAGATACCATTTGTGTAGATCGTAGTTGTGTTTCTAATATCTATAGTCATAGAACCTCTGATTTTTTAGCTTGCTGCAAGACCATCGGAAATAACCTTACATTTATTAGTTTTCCTTAAAACTAGGTAATTTTTTACTAAATCCTGGTTAATGGAATGTGAGTAGAGTAGTCAGATAAAATACAGGAATTTCAGATAAGTTTTTAATATATTATACCATATAATACTATATAGCATTTACTTAGTCCAGCAACCCAGGACGTCACCAGAAATGGTATATACAATTTCCATGCTGTATTCATCAAGAAAATGGAACTGTTTTTCTCCCTCTTTTCTTTTTTTTACTACTGATTCTTGGACTATGGTCAACATAGTTCCATTTTGTAAAATGCAGATGTGGCACACTAAAAGCAGCAATAAAAAGGAAAGAGATAATGTATTAGATTACATTTTGGTACAGAGATCTCTCACAGATACTAAAAGGATCTATTACAGGTTAAATCCAGAATGTTACATTAAAGAAAATAAATGTTAATTCTAAGCATGTTTAAGCAAGTGTCAAATTTTGTACTCAATTACATACTGAAATTACATCCTAGCTAATATAACACTATATTAACAAGAAAAGTCATCTTGATTACCATTACTTAGTCTTAAATTAATATTTTCTTTTTTTCTCCTTCATTTTATAATGTGAGATAAATTGCACTGTTTGTCACAATCACTAATAGCCTAATTATGATTAATTGCTTTTCTTCTATGTTCATTAATTGGCCTTAATAAATTGAAAGCAATTTAAACTGTGTCTTGCCCTGAAGACCTCTATCATAATTATGTAAGTACAAAATAACTAAATATTTAGTAACATATTTCAGAAATGAATAATGAAATGGAGTCTTCAAATAGGATACTTTTAAAAATTAACACTATTTAATTACTGAAATTTTAGGCTCACACTAAGATGGAGTGAAAAATACAGAGATTTCTCTTATACCCACTCATGCATATATTCCCCAATTTTCTACATCCCCAACTAGAGTAGTATATTTTTTACAATTGATGAACCCACATTGTCTCATAATTATCATCCAAAGTCCATGGCTTATGTTACATTTTGTTTTTGGTGTGGGGTGTTTTTATCAGTTTCGACAAATATATAATGACATATGTTCATCGTTACGGTAGCATAATTATTTTCACTGACCTAAAAATTCTCTGTGGTCTGTCTATTTATCCTCCCTCCTTCCTAACCCTGACAATCATTGATTTTTTTTACTCCATGGTTTTGCCTTTTCCAGAATGTTAAATTGTTGGATACATACAGATTGTAGCATTTTCAGATTCACGTCTTTCAACTGATATCATGCATTTACAGTTCCTTTATGTTTTCTCATGGCTCGATAGCTCATTTCTTTTTAGTGCTGAATAATAGTCCATTTTCTGTACATACCACAGTTTTTTCATCTGTTCACCCACTGAAGAACATGGTGGTTTCTTACAAGCTTGGCCAATGATGGATAAAACTGCTAGAAACACATGCAGTTTTTTTGCGTGGACATAAGTTCCAATCCATTTGAGTAAATACCAGTGAGTGTTGTTGCTGGATCATGTGGAAAAAGAATGTTTAGCTTTGTAAGAAACAGTCAAACTATCTTCCAGAGACTACAGTCCCACAAGCATTAAATGAAATTTCCTGTTACTCCACATCTTTATCAGCATTTGGTGGTGTCAGTGTTCCAGAATTTGGCCATTTTAGTAGGTGTGTAGTGGTATCTCATTGTTGTTTTAATTTGCGTTTCCCTGATGACATACGGTGTTGAACATCTTTTCATGTACTCATTTGTCTATGTATATCTTCTTTGGTGAGGTGTCTGTCAAGGTTTTTGTCCAAATTTTAATCAAGTTGATTGGCCATTGCTGAGTTTTAGGGTTTTTTGTATGTTTTTGATAGCAGTTTGTTTTTGTTTTTTTCTTTAATCAGATGTGTCTTTAGTAGTATTTTCTCCCAGTCTGGCTTGTCTTCTAAATCTCTTGACATTGTCTTTCCAAGAGAAGAAAATTTTAATATCTATGAAATCCAGACTATTCATTATTTCTTTCATGGATTATCCCTTTGGTATTATATTGAAAATGTCATCACCATACCTAAGGTTATTTGGATTTTTTCCTATGTTATCTTCTGAGAGTAATTCCATTCAACCTTTAAAATTAAACCTAGTCTTATTTTTTTCTTTTCCAAAGACTTTCCTTTTTCAGATTTTTTCTAAATATTTTAGGATATTCCTTGACCTTTTATCAAATTTTGAAATGATAATTCAAACAAATATTAACAGAGTCCTAATATGATCCCATAGGAGTTGTTCTTTTGAGACAACGCTTATAACATGTTTTTATATTATGACCTTTTTTGCATGTAGAATAGATTTTAACTTCAAAGGACTGGTACTGACTTAATCAATATGTGATATTTAGATTGATATGTGATAATTACATTGATGTGCTGTAAGAGCCTTCTACCAAAATTCCTCAGTGAGTGGTAGTTAAGAATACTAAAACAACACCTTTGAATTGTTAATCAACAATATTACCAATTATTTTACAAGGAATGTGGCTTGATCCTAAAGACATTTGGATCCACATCTGGCAATAAGTCAATACTATACATAATTTTCAAAACTAGCACTCTTCAAAGATTGTCTTTTAGTACATTTTAAAATACATTGGTAATATGAAATAATGATCATTTTACAAAGTCAGCATACTGTGTTGGATAGATTATCAATCAATCCAAATGAATTCTTTATATTGCAACTGGGAAAAAAAAATATTTTGGCCTTGTTGGTAAGTAAATACTGCTATCTCAGCAGCTGCAAGTTAGTCATGAATAAGATATATAGGAAATTCAACAAATAGCATAGATTTTAAAAAACAATTTCAAGTCTATTAGCCTTTCTGTGTTTATGTGTTTATTTGAAGATTCTTAGTAAAATAAATACACACACACACACATGCACACACACACACGTTCATATAAACTTCTCAAATCCCTATAGTTTCTTTTGAGCTTTGCAAATATTTAATTTTCTTAATATAAAAGATACCTAGAATCTCTGGTTTCCTTCTGGTACTGCAAGAAGCAAGAATTTCACATCACTTACATCTACTAATAAATCACTGCATGAGCCAATTATCAGTGTCATCTAAAAGGTGTGTTGCTTTCTCCCAGTGAACAAAACAAACAAACAAACAAACAACTCCAGATCCAGCAGGAAGAATGTATAGCCTATATAAGTCCTTTCCTTTTATTGAAAGAGTTAGTGGATTGAAAGGGAAAAGAAAGAAGTGTGCTTCACTGGACTGATGGTGCAAGTTTCTCAATGTTACCTATGTTAGGATATTTAACCTTTAAGCATCATAATTATTTTGTTATCTGACTCTAGAAACTAGAACGTTCTATATTACTTGAATTAACTGTTCCAAATTCTTCAGTATTTTAGTCAAAATTTGTTCATCATTTTCATTACCTTACTTGCCATCAACATGAATATCAACATGTAATAAATATAAATTGACTTTTATAATTTATCATGTACATAACTAACTGTATGTCATATAAAGACACCAGGCACCAAATCCTTACATTAGGCATGAAATCCTTACTTTAAGCATTGATTGTAATCAAAGATATTTCAAGATAAAATCATATAGGCTAACTGGCCAGTGGGCTTAACACTGCAGCAGTATTCCAAGAGATACTATTGGAATCTTGATGCTCATTAAAATGACCTATTATGCCATATTTAGGGTTAAAAATAGTCTGCGAAATTTGACAAAACTATTATTACAATGGTTTATTTTATCTTATTTAAATATCCCCCTCCCTACTGTCTGCTTTGTTTGCTTTCAAATATTAATGACTAGGACATATATTCCTTTCTCATAAATATCTCAATATATGGCCCCAATCATCCCAGGTTTCTGTTTTAGACGACAACATTTTGTTCTATCACCTAGCACACTGTTATTCTGCCATTTAGTATTTTTCATAGCCTAATCATATTATGATAATTTCTTATATCTGTGCAATTTAAGTATTTGCATGCACATGACATTTGGTGTAAAAACATAATCTTTTATACTTTTCTACATTTTGTACAGAGGCACAACTAGTTAAAAAAAGATTTGAGTTGACTAATTTTTTATCTAAAACATCTTTAGGAAGAAATCAGAAAGACAATGATCATTGTAGACTTTTGCTTTGTATAAGAAAGAACTTATCAG
Source organism: Pteropus vampyrus (assembly GCF_000151845.1). NCBI lineage: Eukaryota > Metazoa > Chordata > Mammalia > Chiroptera > Pteropodidae > Pteropus > Pteropus vampyrus. The sequence continues at coordinate 3,197,150 of NW_011888802.1, read as the reverse complement.
CTTCACTTCTGAAATAATAACTTATCCTTATGCCACTTATACTAAGTATCACAGCTATAAACAGTCTTAAACACATTTTCTCTATTGCCAGTTTGTTAGATGAAGCTCTTGTCATCTCTCAGTAGAATAATAGCATTATATCTTCAGAAGTAGCTTATATAATTTCCTCCACTAGAAAATATCTTCTGATCCTTTTGATTTCTTGCTTAGATATTTTCTATAATTACTATATTTTTTAAACATACGGGCCCAAGTGTGCTTTGATTTAAATGACAATGTTCATATACATATATCATGAATAATTATCTAGATAAGCACTGCTGATCTATTTATGTCTATGGGATCTCAGTATTTAGTATATTTATGATCAAATTCACACAATGCACATAAATTTGTCTTCTAATAATACATGCAAAAAAAAGGAAGAGTATATGATATATAATTTACTTGAATACATCCAGTAATATCTACATGATGCCATGTATATTTCTGTAAGGAACCAGTGTTGGCAGATACTTGAACAAAGGAGTTTCATGAGAAGTGAGAATTTTACCCTGTTAGAATCTGGGTATGATTTTTTTCCTACAAGTATTTGTGAGGTTTATTCTGGGATAGAGTTCACTTAAAGTTTGAATGTTCAGGTTCATTATGATTTTATGATTTTTTTAGCTATGTCCAGAATAATTTCTTTATGAGTATTTTATTCCTAACTTCTGAGGCAAGATATTCTTGAATATTCTATTCAATATCATATAAATTATTAAATTTGTTTTGGTGTGGTTGGTGGGAGCAGGCACATTTTCAACCTTGTGTAAACGATGGGTACTGTTCTCTAATATTTTTGGCTTTTTTTTTTTTTTAACACAGACTTGGGTAGTTTACTTAAACACTTTTGTTGATTAGTATTCAGATCCTATTTGATTATTCAGAGTTATCACTTTGTAAAGATCTCATCAGTACTCTGTATTGAATCTCTAGACACTTTTTCTCTTTGAACTCTCAACTCTGTCGCCTCAATTCATGGAGTTCCCTGGATTCTTATCTCGCTTTCCCCTTCCCTGTCTCAGCCTGAGAATTCTCTCAAGGCAGTTTGTTTTCCATCTGTCAGAAAATATTACCCATTGTCATTTGATCTCTTGAAAACTACTGTGTGTGTTCTTATAGATGATATGATATTAGAGATAGACAATATTGATGATATAGATATGTATATAAAGATAATACGGATATAGATATATAATCTGTTGTTTTGAGGTCGTTTCGTATGGGAGGGTAAATCTGGTAACTGATTCTCCATTTGGACAGAGGTGGCAGATTCTCAGAATATGTTCATTTTAAATATATCTAATTTAAGTTTGAGAGACTTTGGTTATTGGTATAATTGAGAAATATTGATATCAAGTTAAATATTAGATATTCTATATAACAATCTCTTCCTTTACCTAAGGGTGAAGTCTTGATCTTTCAAGGAAGCATGAGCTGCAGTGGCCACAAAACTTAAATTTTAATCTTCCTGTGTATTTATCCAACTGATTTTCTTGCACTAACGTGCAATAAAATCACTTGATGGCCTAATAAAATTGCAAATGTCTATGCTAGACTACTTGAAGCCAAATCTCTGAGTTTGGGCCATTTTAAGTAAGCATCACAATTTTTTTAAAAAAAATTTTAAAACTCCTAAATTTTGAAAGCCCCTGTGCTATATTATTTACATCTTCTCTCTTCTTAGCAAGGCTGGTTTTTTAAATATAAACTATTTAAATATAAACTGTTTAAATATAAACTGGTTTAAAAATATAAACTATTTTTAACTTTTGCAGAATACAGTACCATCAGTTGTAAGATATGGTTACAATTAATATTTATTGAGGACTTAGTATGTATGCATCAAGCCCTGTGCAAGGCATAGTTCTGGAATTACTAACTATTATATATAATTTTTAAATGAGAAACCAATAATTATTTAGCTATTTTTTTTTTGACACAATCTTCAAGCTCAAGTTTCAAACTTTATATGTTGACTCCAAACCTAATGTTTCTCCATGAAGCCTCTCTATCATGTGACCTGGCCATATGCCTTGCTTTTGCTCTTGCTTTCTAAATAATTAGAAAATATCTTCGCTTTGCTTCGTCAACACTGCCTTTCTTGAACTGGTTCAATGTTCTATTTATTGAGTTTGTTTTGTTTTGTTTTGTCATCATTTCCTATAGTGAAAGCCTATCCCAATCCAGACTCACTAGGTGGCCAATGGGAAACAGATATGAATTTTCAGTATAACATTAAAGTATACATAACACCAGTAAAATTCAATAGATAAAATATCAACTATACTAATAAACTATTTTTAATTATTTATCTATATAATTATTTTTAAAATAAAATAAAAAGTACAGAACATATAAATAAATCATCAACTATTTTTAATGCTTTTGAAAGTATATTACTGAGTCAATAATGTAACATTTTTACAAGAAACTTTTATAAAAAATCAATTAAAATATAAACGATTGGTATTTACTGAAGGAGCAATATATATCAAGAAAACATTTATTTTGCTAGCATAAATAAATGATAGTCTAAATAATAGCATCAGGTTTTCAGCTATGCATTTAACTCAATTCATATTTATTTCAGTTTGAAAAACTATAATCTTGAATTATATTAAAATTTTTCAAGAGGAGTAAAGATGAAAGCATTTATGCATAATCATTCAGAGATAAAACATATTGAGTGCCTTAAATTAAAAACATAATAAAATAAGAATAGGTCAGCTTATTTTCTTGCCAGAAAATACTTGCAAGCTATTTCCAAACCTTATATTTGTAACTCTCTATGTAGGCATTGTTTGCTCAATTGATGTTTGTTTTTTATAAATAGATTAGTTAATGCATTTGACAAATGTGTGAGGAATTTGCATTTTATGAAGACAGAAAATAAGTTTATTTTATCTTATTTGGCCAACATAAATCTTAATACACTCTGAGAGAATTTGGCCAGTAATGAATTCTCATAAAAAAACTTTTAAAACATTTTAGAATAACTTGTAAAATTACCTCTTGCTTGCATTTTATTCCATTTTATATTTTAACCATACACTGTCGCTATCTAATGGAAGCATAACTAAAATGTCATAATGCTTAAAGAAATATATAAGTGGCTACATTTGTGTACATGCATATGAGGGATTTATAGCTTTGTAATATTATAAAGATTTTGATAAATGGGCAAGAATCTGGAAAATTCCTGAGTCCGCCTCCTTCCCATGAGTTTATAACAAAGATATTTGTTCATTGGTATATGTGTTTTATGAAGACTAATGAATAATGAATTCTATGCTGAGCATTATAAAGGATAACAAAAAATTTAAGACATTATCTAACTGATAGGTCCCAGTATATCCTCAGATAGTCTTCTAAAATGTCATATCTATTCTTACTTGACGTAATTCTCTTTCTACACCAGCACAGCTCTGCAATATTTAGTATGTTGTATTATACTTGTTTATATGTCTGTCTCATCTATGCTGTCTCTATAAAAGCAGAGTTTATCTCTCTCTCGGCTTGTCTCCTTAGTAACTAATTCAGAGCCTGGCTTTGAGTATGTGCCGAATAAACATTTATTTGTTTTAAGTTTATGATTAAATGATGATTAGCTTTTCACTCTCAAAAAACTTAGAAATTCAAAGCAGTATAGATAAAGTGCTCAATAAACAGCATATAACATAAAGTGTTGAGCGGATAGAATGGTTTTATAACATTTATAGATATAATTTTGAAATTATAAAAAACTATGTAATTATGTGAAACTGAAGTTTTAGCACTCTTCCTACCAAGAGAATCAGATATTCGATCCATTAAAAGTTTAAAGTAATTCATAGAAAGATGAAAATAAGTCAATTAAAAAAAAAAGTCAGGCATGTGCTTCAGTTTTCACAGTGTAGCATAGTTCTATTTTCAATACTACATTTATGCCTTTTAATGTGGGATTGACTCCAATTTGCTAAAAATACTATACCCTTTTTTAGTTTAATATTTAATGTTTAAAAAAATTGTTCATTTTAAGTATTGGGTTAAGTTGTGTCTGATTTTAAATTCTAAAATTTGTATACACAGACATGAATATACTTCTTTAATAGGAAGTTAACAGCCTACAATCTAGTCTAATGATCATAATCTAAACTGGATTTAAAAGTAGGGTTAATTTATTCTAATTATCTATACATGAATATATCCGTATGTGTTCTTAAATTGGGAATCACCATGCCTACCCTATTCAGAAATATAAACTGGATCAATATTTCTATGCATTAATTTAATTATATAAGCGGAGCTATACAATAAGATTTTTCAACTTGTAATTCTTGCTCAACACATAAATGACTTGAATATTATGTTGGTATGAAAAATAATTGTCTTTCCTCTTTGCCACATTGGATTCATTTTCCCCTTGTTTGAATGTCAGTGTTATCAATCATTCTAAGGTTGATGGCCCTCTTAACTTCACTGTCTGTCCATATGCAAAAGCCTGAAATTCTTTTCAGTGAAACGATTATATGGTTGATTTTAATCAAGATTTGTCTTTCTTCCCATGAGTTCTGCTGACCGCTGACTGCTTGCTTTATGCATTAGTCTAGAAAATGGATTACTCTCTTTTGAAAATATGAGCTTATTTTGTGTTTGTTAACTCTGCCACAACTAATGTTCTTCAAAAAAGTAGCTTTAGCTGTCTTTCTAATTGTTGAGGGTTTAGCTAAGCTATTCCATGGTGCTGTTATCCAGTCATCCTTTTTGTTTGGCCAAGCTGACTTTTGGAACTTTAAACTGTCACTAGCCTCCTCCACATAAATACATGCTTCAGTTAGCAGCTCCCAGGGTCACAGGCAGATGCAAGTTACTGATAAGACTTCTCCAAAAGCCATTGTGATGAGCAGTTTTCTTGCCTCTCAGAATGTTCCCTTTGTGCATTCCCTAGGTAAGAACTTCATGAAGCTTACTAAAACCCTGCGTTTTTGGTTTGAATTGACCAATACAGCCCTAGCCCAAGAACCCCAAATCATCCCACCCATGGACCCTAATAAAGGTAAGTGTCCCAGGTCTTGCCATTCTCTCTCCCAGCACACAGCCTTGCCTCCTTGTCTGGCCCCTGAAGGCATGCTGTGTATCTCTACCAGGACCTATGAGCAATAAGCATCTCTATTTCAATTTATCTTGTGGTCTTTTGTTGGATCTCTGCTCACCATCTAGCAACCCATGCTTCACTAAAATTTTAAAATTACAAAGTCATAACACCAATATATAGAAGACATAACATCTCCTCTAAAGAAAATATACAGAAAGGACTTCAATTAGAAAACAAAAAGGCATTTTAAATTTGTATTATCTGAACATAATAAATGATATCCTTAATAATGTTATTAAATACTTTCATTGATCATGGAGAGATGCTATAACTGTGCTTATAATGTTGTAGATAATTTTATAATTATTGTATGAAAATGTTTATAATGTAAGTTGGCTTTAAAACTTTTATTAATAATTTAAAAACAAAGGGTGTTTTTCTCATTAAATTATAAAGAGACAATCATCTTAGTTCTTGCTTTTCCTTTCTGAGATATTTGACATTGAAAGAGCATGTTTAGAGAACTGTTTTAATACATTTTGCTGAAAATTGGAGCAGAGAAATAATGTGGTAACTATGTAAAGATATATCATCAAGATAAAAGTTTGCATCTTTTTCTTTTAATGTGACATATTAGGGCTCCTTTTAAGTTTAAAGGGAATAATCTAGTAAAGTGAAAAATAATTTCCTGATAAAGGACAAAGAGAGAAATACAGTAAGAAACTCCCTCAGTTGTGCATTAAGAATGAGATTTCACTGATGAAAGGATTAGATATAGATGGGTAAAAAAATTCATATAATTAGCAACACAGGAGACACATTATAGGTGCAGATGTAAATAGATTATATAAATTGTATAGATTGGATAATGAGTTTTTTCTCACATAATTACATCTATTTTCTTGGAGAAATAAGCAGCGAGCCATTGATTGAAATTGAAAGAAGCCAGCAAATATGTAGAATAAAATAAAGAATAGAATTTTTTGAAATGAGTGTGAATTTATTAACGGAATGTATTATTAATAGGGAATTAAAGAATAGAGTATTCACTTTGGAAGAAGGTTACTTGTGTGTTTTTTTTTCATGGCTCTTCTATTCACTATTATATGAAACAAGTAACTTAATAGTTCTCTACCTCATTTTCCTCTCTGTAAATTTGTGACAATAAAAGTAACTGCATCATAATGCTTTTATGATAATTAAATTTGTTTATATAATTATAATGCTTAGAAAAGTATCTGTTTTATAGTTTTATTTATTATTAAACACTTGAAATTTGTGGTCATATTTTAAAATTTGAAAAACTCTGAATGTTGTTTGTTGTTGTATTTCACACTAACTTCAGCTTCCCTTTGGCAAAATAAAGGTAGGTGGGATTTTCCTAGAAGATGTCAGTGAAAAGACAGAGCAGCAAAATTATTAAGATGGTATACCAAAGAGCAATTCTGATTTGCTTCATGGAATGCAAGTCGGGTAAGTGGTTAAATGTCCAAATTATCTGGACATCCTGATAGGAAATGAATGCTAAGATGCTCTAGAATATGTGAGTTTTAAAGATAGGATGTTATAGTACAAGATTTGGGAGGTGATGTGACAAGCAGCAATAAAAAACAAAAAGGTCTGGCATATTTGCTATAAAAAAGAGTAGCTGAGTTAAGAAAGATAAAATGATTATTGTGAATTAGAAGATAAATAAAATAAGACTAGACCTGAGCCTCAATGGTGTTAAATAATATTTTAGTTATTAGAGCTATTTGTGGATCAACTGGGTATCATTTCTGGATATATAGTAGGATTTCATTTCTGCACCTTATGAAGATTTAAGTAGCTACAAAAGCTGCTTTGTTCAATGAAAGCTTTAAAATCAATGCACAATTTATTATTCTCCATCTCTTCCTTCTACAACAGCTAATACTAAGCAAACTATTCTCCCTCGGTTTGGGCCCTTAAATAATTAAGATGAAAAAAGCCTTCTAACAATTCATTCTGGACATGTATAACAAATAGAAAAATAACCTAATAATTTAAGCCACTGAAATCTGGGTCATATTGCGGGGGCAGCATAAACCATCCTGACTGACAAGCGAATTGTTAATGTAAATGTTGGATTATTATTAGCGTACCAATAGTTTCTGTACTAACAGTGGAGAAATAGAAGTTAAGTCCTCCGTGAACAGGTACAGAGTATCTAGACGTTAACAGAGATAGTGAACGCAGAAGATCTGAATGTCAGGCCTGAGACATATTTCCTCCTGGATGGGAGAGTGTTGGGAGTTGCAGACTCTAAGGTAAGTCCCTTTCTGGAAGATGTCTCAGCCTATGAAGGCTGCCTCATCCACAGTCAGAGTCCCTACGTGGGACAGCCCCAATCAATAACTGGTAATCATGTGGGTATAGATGCCAGTCTCCTTGCCTTTAGGAATGACAGTCTGGAAGGGTCCTCCTAGCTCTAGAGTTTCCAGTAGGATTAGTTGAGGCTTTTGTTTTAATTGCATTGCAGTTCAGCTCTTCATTCTGCTCTGTTCAACTTTTCCCACTCATACACATTTGTTGATCCTGAGAGCACTCGCCAATAAAATTCCTGCTTAAAAATCTCTATTCCAGTAACTGTTTCCTAGGCAACTGGCCTATTATAATTGTTTTCAGGAGCAGCTGAAAAGAACAAACTTTCAGATAGAAATGTGAGCTGGATCACTCACTAGCATTCTGGCAATGTGGATCCCATTAATTATACTAGGTAAATCAATAAAATCTCCTAACATAGAAGAACAATGCAGCTGTTTAACAATTCACATATTGTAAACTAGTATGGGATACTAATGGAAGGTGAAGAAAATATATTATAGTGGGTGTAGTATTTATGAGGACAATGGAGTTTTTGCCTGTTGCTGAATGGCATTGATGCATTGGAAAATACAATGAAAGATCAAAGATGAATACTAACTAATGGAAGATTAAGTGTGAAAGTCAGAAAGCTGTGGCATCTTATAAAGACAGGCATCTCTTGCTGGAATACTGAAATATTGGAATATCAGGCACATGACTTATTTATAGGAGCAGCATAGCTCCAGAGAAAGATAAATTCTCAGCCACTTCAAGTCAGTTACACCAAGGTCTTGGCTTTGATGATCTTGAACCTAGCTAGGATGGAATGAATCCATGAAATTTTGATGACCTTGATCCTAGCTAGGATGGAATGAATCCATGGTATTAAGAAATGTAGGTTGATGTATTTCATAACCCTGAAGTAAGATCTTTCGAAATCATCTATTCTCACTGAGGTGAGCCACTCCTCCTGTTGAAGACTATTACCATTTTCCCACAAATATCTGTGCCTCGTAAGGAAATAAACATTCTCTCCAAATCTATTTCCACCTCTCTTTCCGACAACTACAACAATACTGCAGAACTGCTGGACCTAGTGCAGGAGAGAAAGAACGATACCCTGATAAAACTGCAAGGCTTAATCAGCATACTCTCAGGGTATGAGAAAGCATATGTCACACTTGACCTTGAGAGTGAGCTGGGATGGACTATAAGGTTAGATAAGAAAGAATTTATTTATGTGCATGAATTATTCCATGAAATTCTTATCAACATACATGCAAAAATCCTAGGAGACAGAGCTAATTCACAGTTAAAATGGCTCTTAGAAACTTTATGAAAGATGGCCCGCACTAAAAAAAGTAGAAATACCAGTACTGTCATGGAAAACATATTATTCAGAGACGTGGAAAAGCTATATTATTGAAATGAACATATCTAGTACTTGGCAGAATTCCCACACTGAATCCTTGGTCTATGTGTTAATATCAAATGCTAATTAGAAGACTTTGGAATTACCCCAGACCCCAGCCAAGGATGTGTTTCAAAATAACAGTAATAGATCTCGATGGGAATGGAGAGTTCTGTCACTCTTAAATATGGATGGTGCTCCCCATTATATCTCTATTTAATTCACAATCCTCACTCCTACAAAACTAGATGAATTCCCAAATATCCAGGTAATAGTTCACTTGTAACTATAGCAGATTAACATTTTTGCCCTAGGGCAATGTTAATTCTTCTGCTTTCTGAAATAGCATTTTCCAAAGGGACTAGGAGTTTCTGTACATCCTCTAGAACATCACATTGGTCCATAAAATAGATGATATAATATAAATCTCTCTGGATAAGAAAGCAGTGTCATTTACACTGGAAGGGTCTAGTAGGACACGTAGCCCCAGAAGTTGGGACAAAAACTCTATAAAGATTCAGTAATCACTATAACATCACTGGTGATTTCAGGGGCACAGTTGATTTGAGGCATGTTAACTAAGCCCATTCAAAGTATTAGACAAATTATTATAATTTGAACCTTTTCCCAATTAGGAGGAAGCACTTTTTTATTGTTGTTTTTGACCTCTTTAAATTCTGAAACCATCATATTCAATACTTGGGAATAGTATTACTTTAACAAGTGACATGAACAGAAGGCTGTTAGCATTGACTAAGTTTTAGAGAAGGAAAACTCTCTCACACAGAACTAGATTGTGTTAAAAGTATTTCTGCAATTAGGCCCTCGTTATCTAATCACCTCTAAAAGGCCTTATCTCTTAACACCATCGCCTTGGGCATTAGGTTTCAACATATGAATTTTGGAAAGGCACAAACATTTAGACCATAGCAGACCAATATCTAGAATATATAAGGAACTCTCACATCTTAACATTAAAAGAATAATAATTCAATCAGAATACAGACAGGAGAAACAGGCATTTCACAGAAAAGTATATGTTTGGCCAACAGGGACATACAAATTGTTGAATGTTATTCATTATTCATTAGAGAAATGTAAATCAAATCACAATGAGATATCACTACACACCTATCAGAACAGCTAAAATAAAAAAAAAAATAGTGATAACACTCAATTCTGCTGAGAATCAGAGAAATTGGATCTCTCATGTATTATAGATCTGAATTTAATATAATTCACCACGCTTGAAAAATAGTCTGGCAGTTTCTTTTAAAACTAAGTGGAGAGTTGTCATAACACCCGGTAATTACCCTCTCTTACATTTATTCTGATAAACTAAAGTTTATTTTTATGCAGAAACTTGTAAAATGTGGGATATGAAAAAAAGCAACCACCACTTGAACAATCTGAAAGCAAGCAGTGTCATCTATAAGTAGTCAGTATCACCCATAGGTAGCCAAAAAGAAAGAGCACAATGGAGAGAGAAGGTTGACATCAAGAATATAAAGAATTGTAGATTTAATTGACACAGGCAATCATACCCAATGGACAAAAGAAAGAGTTGGCATGGTTGCTTGTATTTCATGATGCAACTCTATGTGATCTCATTCAATGCCATGGCTTTCAATACTATCTAAGTAAAAATGACTTTCACATTTACATAACTAATTGCTAACATCCTCTTGAATTCCAGACTTTTATCGAATTACCTAATGATCAACATCTCCACTTGGCTTTTTAACAGCCATCATAAATTTAACACATCCAAGATAGAACACATGGTTCTTCTACTCCAAACTTCTCTAGTATTTTCCTTCTTAATCATATCATCATCATTCACCTTGATGCTCAAACTTAAATCTTGAAGTCATCCTTGATTTTCTTTTTTTACTTCACAGCTTTCATCTTATCAGCTAGTCCTGTCAGTGGTATTAAAAATTATTTCCCCAATTTAACAACTAATCACCACCCACAATACTCAAATCAATCCTAAGTCATAACATCCCTGACCTGGATCAGTCTGTTTATCATTTATTCCAATTCTCTGTTATTTATTTCCCTGTGGCCACTTCACCTTTCTTATAGTCTGTTCTCTAAAACAACTTGTGCAATATTGTATTGTGCAGATCATATCATTCGTTGATCAAAATCCTCCAATGCCTTCATGCCCTATTAGATTAAGATCTTACAAAAGCACACACACACGCACACAGACATTCCTTTGCAAAGACCTCTAAAGCTATTACTAGAAACTTCTTTACTTACCTCTTCAAAAAGACTTTCTACCCGCTATTACCTACAGCCATACTGCTTCTACTTCTTCCTTGAAAATGCCAAGCTTACTTCTACCCCAGAGCTTTTATACTTGATGCCTTCTAGCATGAAATGCTTTCACTATAGATTTTTACAAATTAGGTTTTTGTTTAAATGTCACCTCCTCAGAGGAGATATTAGTGACTTCTATCAGAAACACTTGGCCTTCTCCACACATCCCTTATTATTTATCCTAAATTGTTTTACTTTATAATACTGACCATTACTTGAAATTGTATTTCCTCTTTATTTTATTCTGTTAGCATGAGAATTTAAGTTCCATAAATCAGGCCCATGAAACCCCAGTAATAAAAATAGTGACTGGCGCACATACTGGGTAATCAGCAAATATATTTTAAATGAATAATCTAGTTTAATAAATAAATAATCTAGTTTATTAAAAAGATTAACAAAATATTCATATATATAAATGATCAAAAATGAAACTATAAACAAAAGACTAAAATGTAAAAGCTACGGATACTCAAATTAGAAAACAACATATCATAATACTATATGTAAAGATAACATGAATTATTATTTATTATTATTATTATTATTTTTAGACAAGAGTCTATTGTTTCATTTTGAAGGAGTGGGGGACCACTTTGGATTGGTCTACTGTCCTGAGCAGAGATTGGCCATTGTCTTGCTACGGGGTGGAAAAAGAACAACCTTGGGTTGGGTTGGTGGGACTGTACCCTTTCAAACATATATGGGAAGGGGTCAGAAAGGCTGATCCCTCCCCCACCTGCCCATGGCTCGGGATCCTGGCATATGGAGACATGAACTACGGGCAGGTGAAAAACGACTGGTTGCCCAGCCCGGGGCTGCCCCTCTACCGCAGCTACTTCATGGAGTCGCTGGTGGATGCCTGCGTGTTAGATTATCTTAACAAGAAGGAGCTCCAGGGTCAAGTCAAGATGGTGAACAGGTTCCACAAGTGGGGGCTGCCTGGCCATTGGGGACAGTCCAAGGGGAATCCCCACCCCTAGAGAGTCTTTGGCCAATAGGACTAGTAACGGGGAATTTCTTGGAATGTCTTGGGTTCTTTAGCCTGGATTCTCAGGAAATCCTGAATCCTGTGCTCCTTCCAGCAATAAGATGGTCCAATAGGGAAAAGTCCAGATCTCGAGACAGCTTGGCTAGTTGACTCCACATCCCTTCCACTTAACCCATAGGAACTGCCCGTTGACCTGCCCCAACTCCTGGGAAGGTCAGCACTCACTAGAAGTGACCCGAATGGAACAAGTCTCTCACCTCTTCCGAGAGAGCACGGTCGATGGGGCGGGACCAATAGGAGCGGCAGTCACTGGGGTTGTGAAGGCTCATCTGTGCTTCAACTTCCCCTGCTGCTCAGGATGAGTCTGCATTATAGGATCATGTGCTTGCAATGGCTCAACTACGACCGGAAAGATCTCACGGAGAGGGTGGTGTAGCGGGCGCTGCTTGCCCTGAACAAGACCTTCGACTACTCCAACCTGGCCTTGCTTCTCATCTCCTTGGGCACAGACAGGCGGACAAAGTGGGTGCAGTAGCAGCAGCTCAGGAGGCTCAACATAAATTATTTTAAAAAGGAAATTTTATATTGGGAAAACTGATACAGTGAATGATTGTTCTTATTTTAAATGACGTAATTCACATTTTTACTCTTCCTCATGCCGTAGGCTATATCAAAATTAGTATAGATTAACAAACTAGAGTATTCTGCAAAAATATCATTATAATTGTTTCAGGATAAATTTGAAATTTCACGGAAGCCTTTTTTTTTTTTTTTTTTTTTTTAGCTATACAGATACTAAATTCTTGGGATATTTCTTTACTCTGAAGGAGAAATAACTTCTAAAAGAGCAGTCAGCGTTGGAGTCTCCACTTGATTAAGCTACGATCATCTTAAGTCATTCTCGAAAACCTATCCATTTTTCACACTTGCCAAACTGATAATTGAAAGGAGATGGAGTAGGAACAACCCACACAAATCTTACTTAATTTTTCTGGTGGCACTGGTTAATGAGATTTCTTGAGAAATTCAGTATTGCTTTTGAATACTACAAACCATGTGAAAATTAGATTTATTGTTAAATATGTGTAAGGCAAATATAAAATCAAATTCTTGAAAAATAACCTTGGATCATTTCAGGGATGTATCTGATATAAACTAAAGTGAAATTTGATAAGAATATATGTTCTCATGTGGTTCTGTATCTTTTGAATCTCCTCTACTCTGAATGAGAGATTGTTATTATGTTTGAACTATCCAGAAATTATTACTTTAATTGCATTCTCCGATAGTCCATAAAGTTTCTGCATTCCATTTATCTCTACACACATCAGCAAGGACAAATAGCTACATTCCTCTTTGAGAAATACTAAGGGAAGGTTCAGAGGATATACGTGTTTTGATGATATATGAATTTTGTACATGGAAAGAATCATCCCTTGGTGTTTTAACTTTAATGATCATTTTATTCAATTCAAATATCTACAGAAAAATGTGTTTAAAAATACCAATGTAGACTCCATTTAATATAATTGCCTTAACTTACATTAAAATTAAATTATATTAAACAAACATTTTAATAATTTTTCTAAAAGCTTAATCTACAAAACAAATAAGTCAAAAATGTGAAAACTTTAAAACTATAACTATGGTTACACCTAAAACAATTATAAAAATACCAACATTATTTAATAATGCTACATTTGTTTTTATATCTACCTGTAGTTATTGCTTTCCTCCTAGTAGACTTGGTGTACTGCTACTCAACTAAGGAAAAATTATACATATTTCCATCTCATGGCTAAGCATCACTGCATCATTGTAGTTATTGTCTGATTCCTGATCACAGTAGAGGGCTTGAGGATTTCTCAGCAGTAATTTAAGTCTTTGTCACTGGATACAAGTCTCAGCATCAACCTAATAAGTAAAATGAATTTGTTACACCATAATTTTTAAAAAATCTATGCATAATGATTTTGTTATTTTATTTTTGCTTATGTAATTCAAGTAAGACTTTCACAGGCTGCCTTTAAATTTCCTCTCTTGGAAATACATTTTCTTTTTTAAACTAGTGACACATACAGGTTCAATTTTAAGGATTTTCTTTCAGTAAAGAATTCTGAAATGCAAGCTTGTTTATAAATATTAAATTGAAGCACACAAAGATGCAAATAGCAAAATAAAAATTTAAATGAATAATTGGATTATAATTGGCATTGCTATGTATAGGGTCAGTTTCAGAGTGTGATATAGGAAGTTGTCCTAAAGAAAGATTATTCATTTGTTTGATAAGAATGATTCTTTGATATTTTATTCTAATTTCTATCTCATATTCTTATTAAGTTCTTATTTTTTGTGTGGGATACAACTATATATAATTAAATAACTGTCTAATAACAGAAATATTGATATATTTTTCAAGACAGACTTGATTCTTATTTTCTAGATCCATTTGTTAAAATAGCCTTTCCAATTCTACTAAAGAAAGAATAAATTGAATAAATTGGGACCGACTTTCAGTAATTATCCAAATATTGATGAAACACACCATTTATATCAGGTAAACATTCTCTACACATTCATCTGGCAAAATTATATTATAGTCAGAAACCACGTAAATTTTTTTTCTCTAATTTGAAACATATAAATTATTTATTTTAACTTACGATTGCAACCTTTCAAAATATACAGGTTATAAATTCCATCTTGAGATACATAATTATTTCTCTTGAGAATGTGAGTGAATTATTGTTTATAATTTTGGATATCTTGAAAACCTATCAGATATAGATATCCTGAATATCTATTTAAGTTTCAAATCATGTGTAAATCATAACCATCTTTAACATTGGGAACAATGATTTAATGTATTAAATAATAATATGATTAAAAACCAAAGTGAAATGCTTGAGACATAATAGCATTTAGGGTAAACATTTATTAAGTGCTAGGGCAATATATAATATATACATTTCATTAAGAAGGTTTTTTTTTTTTTTTTAAGAGAGAGTAGGTGTTCTTCTGTCTAGAATAGAAGGAAGGTCAAAAGGTGAAACCTGGAATAGGAGCCTGGGATTACAATGATCACTTATTAAAACATACATTATTTGAAATTCAGAATTGCTAGGTACTGTCTTTACAATGTTCTTGAGTAATATTGAAATCAGGTTACATTTATAAAACTGTTACTTAGTTTTACTACACATTTTATGAGTTTCAACAAGTGCTCCTATACTTGTTTTGTCAAGAGCTACATCAATAATTTTAACCAATGCTTAACAACTTGACATTTTCTAAAGTTCTTGGAATTCCTTTCCATTTGTATAATATACTTAAATTCAAAAACCTTATTCTCTCTTTAGGTTGTTAATACTGGGGTTTCAGTTCATACATGCATAGTTTTAACAGAACTAAGTGCAAAAGCAAATATCAAATCAATGCAAAGTTATAGCACTGAGAATATATTGTTGATTGCAATGATCTATATTAATATTTATTCAAATTTTAAATTATGTATAACCTTTGTTATATCTGTCCTCCCAAATGATGAAATGTTAATTTGTTAAAGTTATATACGCATCTGTGTATATGATGATAATACTAACAGTATCAATTATAACAGCTAACGCAGGAGCTTATCCAAGAATTTTATTTACAGTAATTCATTTAATCTCATCATGATGATTATAATTCTTCCCAATTTACAGATGAGGTAATGAGAAGTTCTATAACATGACTATAACGGGTTGAATTATCTTCAAAATTTAAAAAGATATGTTGAAGACCTAACCCCTAACACCTCAGATTGTGAATTTACTCAGAAATTGGGTCATTGTAGATGAAATTAAGTTAAAATGAGGTCATCTTAGATTTGGGTGAGTTTTTAGTCCAATAGGACTGGTGTCCTGATAAGATGAGAGTAATTTGGACACAGGCACAGAGTCACACAAGGAGAATGCCATAGAATGGCAGAAGCAGAAGTTGAAATGATGCAACTGTAAGCCAAGGAATGCCAAGGGCTGGCAGCCACCTCCGAAAGCTGCAAAGAAGGCAAAGAAGGAGTCTACCTAGGGTGGAAGAGGAAGCATGGAGCATGGCTCTATTGCCAACTTGATGTTTGGACTTCTAGTCTCCAGAACAATGAGAAGACCAGAATGGATGCCTTCACATGCACGGTTTGTATTACAGAAGAACCCTGTGCTTAGGCAACCCAAATATTATGGGAAGTTAGTATAACTGTCTTTTGCTCTGGAAAAAGACACTATTTCTAACCTTTCAAGGAAGTTAGTAGATCTACTCTTTGTTTTGAAGGAAGATATTTCTCTATTTTCCAAGGCTGTTCACCTTATGAATAATAAATATAGACATATTAAACCAAAATATGAATTGTTAATTTTAAAGCAATATTAAACTCACCCATGCTTTGTACGAAAAAATTTATCAAAATATTTGGACACGTTTTTCAAGATCCTTAAATAATATAAATATGGTTTTTAAAAAAGAAAAATCATAACCATTTTGAATATCTACTTGTTTAACACTATGGCAATTATTTATTTGACTATGAAATTTATAGTAAATGCAGAGTTTTGTTTAATAAATACTGATTTGCCCATTAATAAAGTTTGAAAGAAACCAGGGTAAGGTATAATTTATCTCTGAGTCTCTTTCCCTCTGTCTATCTTTCAGGCCCACTATTTTGTTTTTGAAATTAATCTTTTAAAGGTATATGAAAGATGTTTTAAATTATTTTAAAATTATACAGTTAGGGTCTGAGGTTAAGTCAATTCATCTAAAATCTCAGTACATTTACTCAACAGTGTGGAGATGGACTTTCCAACTCTAAATTCATACTCTTAGGAAGTATAATGATGGATATTACTAGATAAATATGTAGTATACTTAAGCGAGAAAATAGAGATAAATCGAAAATTAGCTGAGAGAGATTAACCACAGCAAAATCTTATATATTTTGCAGAATTTAATAGGAAAATATAGATAATTTTTTTAATGTAATGATATAAATGTAGATTGCCTCTAAGGAAATAGTTGACATCTACTATTAATTTTGTATGTCTGTCTTTCAGAATTAACTCTTAATTATAATTGGAAGTGACAAAGTGACCACAATCATCCGTACTTACTTACTGATCTGGCTCAATAAAATTTAATCAGGTTTCTGCCTGCCTCACAAGCCTATAAACTTTGCATTTGGATTACCCTAAGGTTAAGCAAACACTAAGATGCAAACAACTCATCTTAACCATTCATTCTCAGAATTGGCTGACTATGGAGAGAAACATTTCCAATAAAGTCCTGGTTTTTTCACCTGCTCAGCCCACTGGCTTGCCTTATTCCCCACAACATTCTTGCTAGTCCTGCTTTCCTCTCTTTACTAAAGAAAGCCTTTTTCTGTTTGATTTAGAGATGCTTGCAGACTCTGAGACCTGGGCACTCTTCTCATTGCAATTTTGAATAAAGTCTTTGTTTACTCAAATCCAGTTTTGTTCTATTTGACAAATGTTTGGATCTTTCATGAATATTAATATTTCTTGCAGGCATTATCCTATTTCCTTTTACAGTTGGCAGAGTGCTAAAGTAATAAGACATAGGTCTATTAAACTATAGCATCAATAATGTTATATATGTGTGTGTATATATACATATATGTGTTTGCTTGTGTA